>NC_134355.1:688626357-688926357 GCF_048569485.1 Anomaloglossus baeobatrachus | reverse complement strand
CCGTGGTATCAGAGCTGCGACCATGAAAGACCAGAGTCCAGAGTCACCGCGGTATCAGAGCTGCGACCATGAAAGACCAAAGTCCAGAGTCAGCGCGGTATCAGAGCTGTGACCATGAAAGACCAAAGTCCAGAGTCACCAAAGGTATCAGAGCTGTGACCATGAAGGACCAGAGTCCAGAGTCACCAAAGGTATCAGAGCTGCACTATTATAATGATATTACAGATCATACAGGAGTCAGAGACCGTCTCTGCTCAGGGAACATCATATAAAAACTGAAACTAGATTCACATAATCCTCTGGGCAACAAAATCGCAATGGCCCCTGTCTACACCAAACTAAGGTTCTTCTTAGACAAAGGGTGCTGCTCTATCCGCCGTGCTTTACAGTTCTGCTCTGCTCCATAGGTGCACAGACGTGATAGTGACTCCAGCCTATTTGTATTCCGTCTTTTAGTCTGTGTGAGTGTGGCGCCCTGGACAAGCCAGGGGCCACAGAGCACAACACCCTACACACCCCACACTCCCAGCAGGCACACCGAAGTCAGACAAAAACCCTTGTTGCCTTCCTCCAGGGGCTGATAATCACACCAGGGGGGTGGGCCAGGCGGTTGGTCCCACCCACCGAGGAGTTCACAGTCCTGGAGGCGGGAAAAGAGCTCAGTTTAGTTTGAGAGGTGAAAGTGGAAGGAGGAAAGTGTGGTGGTGGAGCAACTGACTGACAGCGTCCGGGTGTGTGGCCCGGGCGAGACAGCAAGGTTGGCAGACGCTGGTGACCGTCTGCAGGAGTGGCCTATTGGAGTTACCGTAAGGACCGTGGACGGGCGGTGGCCCGGTGGTACCGGACCAGTACACAAAGAGAAGCCAGCACCATCTGGCAGGGGCTTGCGGACCCCGGCAAGGCTAGGAGTCGCCGTGAATTTGCCGAATCCGTTAGTGAAGGGGACCTTCTGGGTTTCCAAACAGCCAAGTCCCGACAGAAGGCAACAGTCCAACCAGAATAGGGAAACACCGCCACCGCCAAGGCAACCGTTTCTCAGGGCCAGAGCCTGCGGGCAAGAAGGGGCTCCTCCAGCCCACATCCAAGCTGGGGAGCGGGTTACTGGTGGGGACCCATCGGAGCCAACAACCGTACACAGGTGCAGGGAAAGGCAGTCGCCACCAACCTGCCGGGAGCGACAACACCGCAGGCGTCTGTGGGACCCGTCCATCCAGCCAAGTGTTTTACCGAGAACTGTGTCTTCATCATTGGGCTGAGTGAGTACCACCGTGCCATGCGGCACAGCGCTGCCCCTGCGACCCTGCACCTCCACAGGCCCCGTAACCCGCCTGTCATACACCCCTACTTCATCACCGGGCCCCGGGACAACCAACCCCCTACCCACGGAGGGGAGAACTAACACCAAAGCTGCTCCCTGTCACCGCTCCCGGGATCCCCGTCCAGAGCAGCGGTGGTGTCAACCATATCACCACAACCGTGGGTGGCGTCACGGACAATACTCAAATCCCCACAATCAATCCCAAATCCCCTTTTCACTCACGGGCGAGGAGCGCCGCTCGAGTCCCCGGGATCCGGCCCACCGCTCGAGCCACCACCGAGCAGCGGCAGCGGCAGCCGCAGCAGCGGCCAGACCCGAGCAGTGGGAGATCGCGGCGTCCCCTCCTCCACCCGCGACAACTTGGCGTCACGAACAGGATCCTACCGCTCTGCCGTTGGGTAGAGGTGCGCCTTGTTATAGCCGGAGGTGTCCGGCTGAAAATTTGCAGAAGCCGCCATCTTTGGCGCGAAGAATTCCCGCTCGAGCGTCTCCTCGAGTGGTGGAGGCGCAAAGGCCAAAACCCCGCCCCGATAGAGGAGGAGCCGGAAAGAGACTAAGGGGGACGAAATGGCGGCTAGTCGCATGTGAGCGCGGCTATAAAAGCAGGGACGCCAGGACCCTGCGTCCATCTTGTTCCTGGGAGAGGCCGCCAGCAAGATGTACATGCCGTCCCGAAGCGCCGTAGCCCCCGCGCCTGGACAGCGGCGTGGGTGGAGATCCGGACCGCACAGCTCTATCAGAGGCTGCAGGTCAAGATGCAGCTCCTCTTGGAGGAATGGGAGACCGACATGACGGAGGTCATAGCGACCGTGCGGAGACGCGAGGAGGAAGTTGCGGAAGGGAGGGTGAGTGACCCACTCCCCGATACCCCTAGTGGGTCGGTCATCGTGGCTGCGGGACCCGGTCTAAACCCTCTCGCCCTGCTGCCTCCCTCGCCACCCGTCCCGGCTGCCGTGACCCTGCCACTAGGCCCGCTACCACCGCCACCGGTAGCGATACCCCGCATGTCCGCCCAGGCGGACCGACCTGTAGCCGGAGCCCGTGGCCGACCGGAGGTGTTACCATGGAAAACCCCGAAGCCTGAACCGGAGGCATCCCCCGAGAAATCCCCCGAGCCGGAGCCGATAGACCGCTCCGTGAAAAAGGCCCAGCAGCGGAAAGCCCCTGTGCCCATCCCCCACACCTCGGCTGAGGTTGCGCCGGGTTGTCGCTGCAAGGCGGCGTCCAAGGCCAAGTCACCGCGGGACCTTCTGCCCAGATCACCAGCAGTGGGCAGCATCCAAAAGGTCTCGCGGGGTCCGACCCGTGCGCAGGAGCTCGCAGCAGCACCGTACTGGGACAGGGAGCCGGTACCGTTGGGCCCAGAAATCGAGGAAAGAGAAAGGAAGAAGGCGGAGTTGGTGGCCCGTGCGATCCGGGAGAAAGAGAATCTCCGCCAGGCAACCTTCCGCGTCCGGGGCCCGCTGTATGAGGGGCAGGTGAGGCGGTTTGATGTCCGCCGGGGCTATGGATTCATTTATGAACCGGGCCTGGAGGCCGAAGTTTTTATAGCCCGGCGGGATGTTAATGCTCACCTGCCAGAAGAGCACCCAGGCCGTAACTTGATGCCAGGGGACCTGGTGCAATACACCCGGCACTGTGGGGAGAGGGGGTGGTTCGCGCTGGATGCGAAGTTGAGGGGCAGCCAGGAGGCCCGTGTGTGCGCCGCGCTCCCTCCCCCAAGTGATACCGAGGACTCAGAGTGATGGCAGCGGAATGCCGTTGTCACCGTCCCCGTTGGGACCAGCACTGTTGTAAAGTTTGGAAGTTTTTGCAAAAATGATAAGAATGATTAACCGAAGATTCACCTGATTTGAAGCCCTGATTGAAACCAGTTGTTACCGGCACCGTTGTCCCCGTGGGGACCGTTCAAAAAAAAAAGTTGCATAAAGGACTCTTTATGAACAGGCCCGAGAACTTGCAGGGCAACCACAAACTTAGTGGCTTGTAAATAAAAATGTTGTGGCTTCTACCGTTACCGCCTCCGGAGAGGCAGATTGGAGGAAGGGCCCGCAGTGGAGCAGGCTGGGGCCCAGCCATCACCGGAACCGGTGGCAATCCTCTGGGGGTTTCAGGGGTTCCCCATGGACATGGGTCCCCTGAAAAGGAAAGAACCCGCTCGGGCAATTTGTGCAGGACTGGGGTCAAGGGGTGCTGCCTGTTTGCTAGGGGCAGCATCAGGGCCAGGTTGCTTGGGTGGGAGAGAGCGGAAGCCGTAACCGTTACGCAACATTTTAACTAAGAGTACCTCCCGATGTGGGAAGATGTTATTATACTTGTAAATGTGTTTTTCCGTTTAACCGTTTTACTATTTTTCAGTTGGTGAAAATAAAACCGGTGATGGACGGGCAGCCCGCGGACGGTCTGCATTTAACTAAGGGGGAATGTGGCGCCATGGACAAGCCAGGGGCCACAGAGCACAACACCCTACACACCCCACACTCCCAGCAGGCACACCGAAGTCAGACAAAAACCCTTGTTGCCTTCCTCCAGGGGCTGATGATCACACCAGGGGGTGGGCCAGGCGGTTGGTCCCGCCCACCAAGGAGTTCACAGTCCTGGATGCGGGAAAAGAGCTCAGTTTAGTTTGAGAGGTGAAAGTGGAAGGAGGAAAGTGTGGTAGTAGAGCAACTGACTGACAGCGTCCGGTTGTGTGGCCCGGACAGACAGCAAGGTTGGCAGACGCTGGTGACCGTCTGCAGGAGTGGCCTATCGGAGTTACCGTAAGGACCGTGGACAGGCGGTGGCCTGGCGGTACCGGACCGGTACACGAAGAGAAGCCAGCACCATCTGGCAGGGGCTTGCGGACCCCGGCAAGGCTAGGAGTCGCCATGAATTTGCCGAATCCGTTAGTGAAGGGGAACTCCTGGGTTTCCAAACAGCCAAGTCCCGACAGAAGGCAACAGTCCAACCAGAATAGGGAAACACCGCCACCGCCAAGGCAACCGTTTCTCAGGGCCAGAGCCTGCGGGCAAGAAGGGGCTCCTCCAGCCCACATCCAAGCTGGGGAGCGGGTTACCGGTGGGGACCCATTGGGGCCAACAACCGTACACAGGTGCAGGGAAAGGCAGTCGCCACCAACCTGCCGGGAGCGACAACACCGCAGCCGTCTGTGGGACCCGTCCATCCAGCCGAGTGTTTTACCGAGAACTGTGTCTTCATCATTGGGCTGAGTGAGTACCGCCGTGCGGCACAGCGCTGCCCCTGCGACCCTGCACCTCCACAGGCCCCGTAACCCGCCTGTCATACACCCCTACTTCATCACCGGGCCCCGGGACAACCAACCCCCTACCCACGGAGGGGAGAACTAACACCAAAGCTGCTCCCTGTCACCGCTCCCGGGATCCCCGTCCAGAGCAGCAGTGGTGTCACCAATATCACCACAACCGTGGGTGGCGTCACGGACAATACTCAAATCCCCACAATCAATCCCAAATCCCCTTTTCACTCACGGGCGAGGAGCGCCGCTCGAGTCCCCGGGATCCGGCCCACCGCTCGAGCCACCACCGAGCAGCGGCAGCCGCAGCAGCAGCAGCAGTGGCCGGACCCGAGCAGTGGGAGAGCGCAGCGTCCCGTCCTCCGCCCGCGACATGAGCTTCCAGAACAGCAGTATGAGCCTTCAATTACAGACCAGGGTGGAAATATAGAATTTTATTAATACACATATGGAAAGGAGAAATAAAAGCTAAAATTTCAGAAAACACATGCGGGTATATGCGGAGTCCTACACAAAGTCATCCAGCCCGAGTGGTGAGAGGATGGATTGTGTGAGGGGCATTGTGGGAAATGGTAATGGAGGCCTCAGGCCTATTACCACCTCGTTACTGTGCGGATGCCGCCATGTAATGGATGAAGGTTAATCAGTAATAAATGTAAAGATTTATAACTTATACACTAAACAGAGGAAAGTATGTGCACCCCCCTCCCATGTGACCTCCCATCCTACTCCATCGATATTAATATGGAGTCATCCCCTGCAGATATGTCGGCCCTCGCTCTCCTGGGAAGGATTTCTACTAAATTTTGGAGGCGTCTATGGGAATTTTTTCCCCTTCATCCAGATGATTTGTGAGGTCAGACCCTCGGGCTCACAATCTATATTATTGAATGGGGAGAGGTCCGGGCTCTGTGAGGCAGGTTTTGTTCTCTCCCCCCCCCCTTGAGCAGGGCTTCCATCAGGCCATTACTGCCCTTACAAGTATACGGGACCCGATGAAGAGAGGGGCCTGGCCACAGTGGGAGAATTACTTTATTATGCCCCCCCTTCACCAGGCCCCAGTCACAGCCGCACTACAACATGGCTAATTTACATGTGATGCCCTTCAGTAACCTTGCATGCAAATTAGTCATGTCGTGACGCCAGGGGCTATGGGGCAGAGCATGGTGCATCATCCCACGGCCCAGCATGCAGCAGCATGATGAGGTCATCAAGCTGCAACCTCAGCACACTGCTGCAGGCAACACAGAGCCATGGAGTTCCCAAGGAAGTGGTGGGTAAGGTAAGTGAAGACCGGAGAGGGACAATCACAGCCATGTCTGTATGGAGATTGAGCACTGGGCACAGTCATGGTTATGGGGAACAAAGAAGGGCTTTCCCCAAACTGTGGGGGGGTCTGCTAAATGCCTCTCCATTACTAACCCCTGTTCTTGATAGCAGCTGTCAATTCACAGCTGACATCAACCCCAAAAATTATTACCCCGATTGCCATCATAGCAGGGCAATTGGGAAAATCCGGGCGAAGCGCTAGAATTGGCACCTCTAATGTGAGGCACCAATTCTGCTGCAAGCTGGTATTTTAAGCCTTTCATGACCAATGACATACTGGTATGTCATTGGTCATTCAGTGGTAATCATTGCTGTGGTGAGCCGGCGGTGATCCCCGCACATGTCTGCTGGTCTGATTAGCAGACATGTGAGGCTAACAGACGCAGGTGGATCCACGATCCACATACGCCTGCTTGTCACTTAGATCGCACTTTCAAAATGTGACAGTGCAATTTAAATGGCTGCGGCGAGGATAGCGTCTTTCCCCGCCACCTTCGGAAGCCCTGTGATGCAAACACGGGGAGCTGATGGTTGCCATGGTAGCGACGGGTCATGACAAGATGTATTTCCTGTGAGAGCCAACAGAGCGCCGGAAGTGACTGGAAAGAAGCATTTCTGCTGATCTGAGCTGTGCAGCTCTGATCAACAGAAATGCACAAGCGATCATACAGCAGATCCATAAATTTCCTTTTGGGAACTAGTAAAATAAAGAAAAAAAAGTGAAAAAGAAAGTTTTTAAAAATATGAAAAAATAAAAAAAACTTGAAAGTTCAAATCACGCCCCTTTCACCCCATTAAAAATTAAACAGTTAGAAACATAAAAAATATACACACATTTGGTAACGCAGCGTTCATAAAAACCAGATCTATCAAAATATAAAATCAATTAATCTGATCGGTAAACGGCGTGGCGAAAAAAAATTCCAAAAGCCAAAATTATGTATTTTGGTCACTGAAAAAATTTTTAAAATTCAATAACAGGCGATTAAAACGTAGCATCTGCACAAAAATGGTATAATTAAACACGTCAGCTCGAGACACAAAAAATAAGCCATCACTGAGCCATAGATCCTGAAAAATGAGAACGCTACGGGTCGCGGAAAATGGCGCAAAAAGCCCAACTCTTTTTCGGACAAACTTCAGAATTTTGTTTAACCCCTTAGATAAAAGTAAACCTATACATGTTGGGTGTCTACGAACTCGTACCGTCCTGAGGCATCACATGAACACATCAGTTTTACCATATATTGAACACAGTGAATAAAATATCCCAAAAACATTCATGCAATTGCACTTTTTTTGCAATTTCACAGCACTTGGATTTTTTTTTCTTGTTTTCCAGTATACTATATGGTAAAACTAATGAAAAGTAAAACTCGTCCTGCAAAAAACAAGATCTCATATGGCAAGATTGATGGAAAAATAAAAAAGTTATGGCTCTCGGTAGAAGGGGAGGAAAAAATGGAAAACAGAAAATCGCCCTGGGGTGAAGGGGTTAGGGCTGGGTAGGGCTCAATAACCATGGACCTTCCCAGCCTGATAATATCAGTCCCCAGTTGTCTGCTTTACGTTGTGTGGTTATCAAAAACAGGTGGAACCCACGTCATTTGTAAAAATTATTTATTACGTTAAACAAGGCTAAAAAAACCCTTTAGCGCCACATGAAAGGCACTAAAGGGTGTAAGTGTAAAACCGTGCTGCCGCTCAGTGTCAGGGTGGAGGCAATCTTCTTATAGCCTCGGCCATTTTTCTGTAGACCAACAATTCTTTTTTCAGATCCTCAAAGAATAGTTACAAAAATCCAAGGGGTGTACTCACTTTTGTAATATAATGTATATATTATGAATGGATATGTGACGCCCTGGACTAGCCAGGTAGTCACAGATAGCGCCCCGCACAACACCTGTCCCCTAAAAAGGTGTCATCAGCTAACCATTAAAACCTAGTCACCCCTCTCAGAGCTTGATGGACACACCAGGGGGCGGAGCCAGGTGGTTGCCAACGCCCACCGAGGGGTCCAGAGAGAAAAGTAGTGGTCTGTTAATAGGAGTGAAGGAGAGTAGAAGCAGGCCTGTGTGTCAGGTCTGCAGCGGTCTGACAGGTGTCAGGGTTGGAGCCCGGGCACCTTTGGCTAGGAGGCAAGCGGTGGCCTCAGCCTGCAGGAGCCGGGAAGATGGCTCGGTGGAACCGTGGTGGATCGAGACAGTGTAGTGGTCCGCCGGTACCGACCCGGAGAACCGACTCGGAAACTGGAGCACACAGGGGGGTACTCAGACCCTGAAATGAGGTCCAGAAGCCACTGGACCGAGTTAATTAACTGATTGTGGTCTGGACTATAGGTCCTTTCCCACGCATAGTCCCGACTGAAGACAACAGCCCAACGAGGGGGATGGAAAGTCACCGCACAGGCAGAGAGATCCCACGGGCCAGCGTCTGTGGGCAAACGGGCTCTCCCGACATTCACAAATGAAAGCTGAAGCACAGGCAGTCCACAGATACACAACACGGTGCAGGAAAAAGGCAGAGACCACCAACCGGGTGGGGGACCAGACTGCAGCCGGCTGCGGGCACCGACCACCATCATCTTGGTTTACCAGAGACTTGAGTGTTTCTTTCTAATAGTGAGTACACCAGTGCCCTCTGGCCATCTACCTCCCTGCACCGTCAAAGCTCCCCCAACGGGTCCCGGGGCCACCATCCCTGCCCACGGAGGAGTTAAAAACTTGCTGCATACCATCTCCCCCGGGTGCCCCGTAACTGCAGCGGTGATGTCCTACCTTCACCACATCCCGTGGGTGGCGTCACAAACTCAAACACGGCTCTGGCCGTACACCTACGTCCCTCTAAAGGCGCCAGCACCCTTTCATATCGAAGTGGACCACGGGGCCCCCGGGTCGGGAGACGCTCGAGCCACCCACCAGCGAGACTGGATCCGAGCGGCTCGGTTGCCGCTGAGCACGGTGCGGTACAGATATATTATTTCTGTACACTGTGAATGTTGGAGTCTGCTTTCCCTATAATTACACATATAATAATAATAGTAGGACGGTGGAGAAATGCGAGGACATCCTCGGGGAAGTGCTGCGGCATAGAGGTCAGCGTCAGGCGGCTCTCGGTAAAGGGGTCGTGGAGGGTTCATTTGTTTCTGTCACGATACAACACGAGTGGAGCCACAGTCACATTACAGAACACGAGGATCGGCGGTGAAGACGACCAGCGGTGGGATCAATAGCCGAGAAGAGTGTGATCCGCCGCATGAAGAAACAATTACATCAGGACCGGAGAGTCTGAGAATCAGCCGAGGTGACGGAGCCCGAGGGAACAGAGAACGTGCCGGAATCTCCCATCACTCTATGTTATGGACTCGTGTCTCTCCTCACCGGGTAATGACTTCACCTTAGATGAAATTCCACCTCTCTCGCTGCGAGTGAAGGATCGATCTGTCGGGGGCAGAGTCTATCGGGCTGGTGGTGAGACAGCTGGTGGGAAGCCCTTATAGGAGACATCACCAGGACTGGAGGCTTCACCAGGATAAGGCTGAACACGAGGGTGTAATGGCCCCATCAAGTGGACCCCCAATGTACTGATCAGGAAGCAGGAACATAGCCGGTACATAGGATCTCCACCGGGGCCATACATAGAAATCATGGGGCTACATAGCAAAATTTCCAATTGCGACCCACCTTCAAGAAATATACAATGTGTCCACCCATATCCTGTCCACCGCCATTAACGTGAGAACGGCGGCAGCTATAGGCATAGAAGTGGTGTCTAGGGATAGTAAAGTAGCCATGCGCTACGCAGTGATACCACCTATAGCGCCACCTGATGGAAAACAACGGAGTTAGCATTTTTATCTCGAAAACGGAACGAGATAGAGAAAAAAGTGAATTCAAAAGTTGTAGGACATCATCAATTCAATACGAGTCGACACCTTGCACAGAAATGCTATGATATGAAACCCATGACCCCCCCCCCCAAAACATTGAATGCTGGTCACGCATATGGCGCTCATCCGTCAGCTGCAATGCACATCTGGACTCTGCACAGCATACTGTATCTTGCTGCAATGCACATCTGAACTCTGCACAGCATACTGTATCTGGCTGCAATGCACATCTGGCCTCTGCACAGCATACTGTATCTGGCTGCAATGCACATCTGGGCTCTGCACAGCATACTGTATCTGGCTGCAATGCACATCTGGCCTCTGCACAGCATACTGTATCTGGCTGCAATGCACATCTGGCCTCTGCACAGCATACTGTATCTGGCTGCAATGCACATCTGGCCTCTGCACAGCATACTGTATCTTGCTGCAATGCACATCTGGGCTCTGCACAGCATACTGTATCTTGCTGCAATGCACATCTGGCCTCTGCACAGCATACTGTATCTTGCTGCAATGCACATCTGGCCTCTGCACAGCATACTGTATCTTGCTGTAATGCACATCTGGCCTCTGCACAGCATACTGTATCTTGCTGCAATGCACATCTGGGCTCTGCACAGCATACTGTATCTTGCTGTAATGCACATCTGGGCTCTGCACAGCATACTGTATCTTGCTGTAATGCACATCTGGCCTCTGCACAGCATACTGTATCTTGCTGCAATGCACATCTGGACTCTGCACAGCATACTGTATCTTGCTGTAATGCACATCTGGACTCTGCACAGCATACTGTATCTTGCTGTAATGCACATCTGGGCTCTGCACAGCATACTGTATCTTGCTGTAATGCACATCTGGCCTCTGCACAGCATACTGTATCTTGCTGCAATGCACATCTGGACTCTGCACAGCATACTGTATCTTGCTGTAATGCACATCTGGACTCTGCACAGCATACTGTATCTGGCTGCAATGCACATCTGGCCTCTGCACAGCATACTGTATCTGGCTGCAATGCACATCTGGGCTCTGCACAGCATACTGTATCTGGCTGCAATGCACATCTGGGCTCTGCACAGCATACTGTATCTTGCTGTAATGCACATCTGGCCTCTGCACAGCATACTGTATCTGCTGCAATGCACATCTGGCCTCTGCACAGCATACTGTATCTTGCTGCAATGCACATCTGGCCTCTGCACAGCATACTGTATCTTGCTGCAATGCACATCTGGCCTCTGCACAGCATACTGTATCTTGCTGTAATGCACATCTGGGCTCTGCACAGCATACTGTATCTTGCTGTAATGCACATCTGGCCTCTGCACAGCATACTGTATCTTGCTGCAATGCACATCTGGACTCTGCACAGCATACTGTATCTTGCTGTAATGCACATCTGGCCTCTGCACAGCATACTGTATCTTGCTGCAATGCACATCTGGACTCTGCACAGCATACTGTATCTTGCTGTAATGCACATCTGGACTCTGCACAGCATACTGTATCTGGCTGCAATGCACATCTGGACTCTGCACAGCATACTGTATCTTGCTGCAATGCACATCTGGCCTCTGCACAGCATACTGTATCTTGCTGCAATGCACATCTGGGCTCTGCACAGCATACTGTATCTTGCTGCAATGCACATCTGGCCTCTGCAGAGCATACTGTATCTGCTGCAATGCACATCTGGCCTCTGCACAGCATACTGTATCTAGCTGCAATGCACATCTGGACTCTGCACAGCATACTGTATCTGCTGCAATGCACATCTGGCCTCTGCACAGCATACTGTATCTTGCTGCAATGCACATCTGGCCTCTGCACAGCATACTGTATCTAGCTGCAATGCACATCTGGCCTCTGCACAGCATACTGTATCTGCTGCAATGCACATCTGGCCTCTGCACAGCATACTGTATCTAGCTGCAATGCACATCTGGCCTCTGCACAGCATACTGTATCTTGCTGCAATGCACATCTGGCCTCTGCACAGCATACTGTATCTAGCTGCAATGCACATCTGGCCTCTGCACAGCATACTGTATCTGCTGCAATGCACATCTGGCCTCTGCACAGCATACTGTATCTAGCTGCAATGCACATCTGGCCTCTGCACAGCATACTGTATCTTGCTGCAATGCACATCTGGCCTCTGCACAGCATACAGTATCTTGCTGCAATGCACATCTGGCCTCTGCACAGCATACTGTATCTGGCTGCAATGCACATCTGGCCTCTGCACAGCATACTGTATCTTGCTGCAATGCACATCTGGACTCTGCACAGCATACTGTATCTTGCTGCAATGCACATCTGGCCTCTGCACAGCATACTGTATCTTGCTGCAATGCACATCTGGCCTCTGCACAGCATACTGTATCTGGCTGCAATGCACATCTGGCCTCTGCACAGCATATTGTATCTTGCTGCAATGCACATCTGGCCTCTGCACAGCATACTGTATCTGGCTGCAATGCACATCTGGCCTCTGCACAGCATACTGTATCTTGCTGCAATGCACATCTGGCCTCTGCACAGCATACTGTATCTTGCTGCAATGCACATCTAGCCTCTGCACAGCATACTGTATCTGGCTGCAATGCACATCTGGCCTCTGCACAGCATACTGTATCTTGCTGCAATGCACATCTGGACTCTGCACAGCATACTGTATCTTGCTGCAATGCACATCTGGACTCTGCACAGCATACTGTATCTGGCTGCAATGCACATCTGGCCTCTGCACAGCATACTGTATCTGGCTGCAATGCACATCTGGCCTCTGCACAGCATACTGTATCTTGCTGCAATGCACATCTGGACTCTGCACAGCATACTGTATCTTGCTGCAATGCACATCGGGCCTCTGCACAGCATACTGTATCTGGCTGCAATGCACATCTGGCCTCTGCACAGCATACTGTATCTGGCTGCAATGCACATCTGGCCTCTGCACAGTATACTGTATCTTGCTGCAATGCACATCTGGGCTCTGCACAGCATACTGTATCTTGCTGCAATGCACATCTGGCCTCTGCACAGTATACTGTATCTTGCTGCAATGCACATCTGGCCTCTGCACAGCATACTGTATCTTGCTGCAATGCACATCTGGCCTCTGCACAGCATACTGTATCTTGCTGCAATGCACATCTGGCCTCTGCACAGCATACTGTATCTGGCTGCAATGCACATCTGGCCTCTGCACAGCATACTGTATCTGGCTGCAATGCACATCTGGCCTCTGCACAGCATACTGTATCTTGCTGCAATGCACATCTGGACTCTGCACAGCATACTGTATCTTGCTGCAATGCACATCGGGCCTCTGCACAGCATACTGTATCTGGCTGCAATGCACATCTGGCCTCTGCACAGCATACTGTATCTGGCTGCAATGCACATCTGGCCTCTGCACAGTATACTGTATCTTGCTGCAATGCACATCTGGGCTCTGCACAGCATACTGTATCTTGCTGCAATGCACATCTGGCCTCTGCACAGCATACTGTATCTGGCTGCAATGCACATCTGGCCTCTGCACAGTATACTGTATCTTGCTGCAATGCACATCTGGGCTCTGCACAGCATACTGTATCTTGCTGCAATGCACATCTGGCCTCTGCACAGCATACTGTATCTGGCTGCAATGCACATCTGGACTCTGCACAGCATACTGTATCTTGCTGCAATGCACATCTGGCCTCTGCACAGCATACTGTATCTTGCTGCAATGCACATCTGGCCTCTGCACAGTATACTGTATCTTGCTGCAATGCACATCTGGCCTCTGCACAGCATACTGTATCTTGCTGCAATGCACATCTGGCCTCTGCACAGCATACTGTATCTTGCTGCAATGCACATCTGGCCTCTGCACAGCATACTGTATCTTGCTGCAATGCACATCTGGCCTCTGCACAGCATACTGTATCTTGCTGCAATGCACATCTGGCCTCTGCACAGCATACTGTATCTTGCTGCAATGCACATCTGGCCTCTGCACAGCATACTGTATCTGGCTGCAATGCACATCTGGCCTCTGCACAGCATACTGTATCTGGCTGCAATGCACATCTGGCCTCTGCACAGCATACTGTATCTTGCTGCAATGCACATCTGGACTCTGCACAGCATACTGTATCTTGCTGCAATGCACATCGGGCCTCTGCACAGCATACTGTATCTGGCTGCAATGCACATCTGGCCTCTGCACAGCATACTGTATCTGGCTGCAATGCACATCTGGCCTCTGCACAGTATACTGTATCTTGCTGCAATGCACATCTGGGCTCTGCACAGCATACTGTATCTTGCTGCAATGCACATCTGGCCTCTGCACAGCATACTGTATCTGGCTGCAATGCACATCTGGCCTCTGCACAGTATACTGTATCTTGCTGCAATGCACATCTGGGCTCTGCACAGCATACTGTATCTTGCTGCAATGCACATCTGGCCTCTGCACAGCATACTGTATCTGGCTGCAATGCACATCTGGACTCTGCACAGCATACTGTATCTTGCTGCAATGCACATCTGGCCTCTGCACAGCATACTGTATCTTGCTGCACTGCACATCTGGCCTCTGCACAGCATACTGTATCTTGCTGCAATGCACATCTGGCCTCTGCACAGTATACTGTATCTTGCTGCACTGCACATCTGGCCTCTGCACAGCATACTGTATCTTGCTGCAATGCACATCTGGCCTCTGCACAGCATACTGTATCTGGCTGCAATGCACATCTGGCCTCTGCACAGCATACTGTATCTTGCTGCACTGCACATCGGGCCTCTGCACAGCATACTGTATCTTGCGGCAATGCACATCTGGACTCTGCACAGCATACTGTATCTTGCTGCAATGCACATCTGGCCTCTGCACAGCATACTGTATCTTGCTGCACGTTGTGCAATATGGTAGGTGACACGTTTGCACACATCTGTGATACGTGGTCCTAGATCCTACAATGTTGGTGGAGGGGTCGCATATGTGACGCCCTGGCCTATCAGGTGGTCACAGGGTATTGTGCAATCTGCCCTTCTGCACAGTATCCTCTCCTCCTTGGTTACGGGTCCCTGTCCTTTGGTGTTGCTAAGATCAGAGTCAGTCAAAATCCTAGAAACAGACTGCACCACACCCACCAGACACACCATTGGGGGGCCTGAAGGGAATAGGGCCGCCCACTTACGGGGTTGGGAGAGGAAAGTAAAAAAGTGAAGAGGGGTGTTGTGTTGTGTTGGAGGCGAAAGTGAGAGGAGGTCAAGAGCAGGGCTCCTCAGTTACTAGGTGGCAGACGTTGGTCTGGGCCTGGTAGGAGCTGGAACCTCGGTCGCAGGGGATCGTGTCAAGGGGCACGGATCTGCGGAGGAGGGCAGCCGGCGGCCCTGAGCCATCTCCGGGCAGGGGCCAGGGCATGACGGGGTACGTGGACCCTAGGCCGGGAAGTAGCTTCAAGCGTCCTGGTAATTTACCCGACGGGGATGAAGTCTTCAAGATTCATCCCTCACCCGCTCCAAAATTGAGGTACTAGCGCAACGAGGGGATAGGACTTTTCCCAAAACACAGTCCTTCAAATCCCAAGCGTGAACCCTGAGAGCAAGCTCACTCCGTTAGCCATACGGGTGAGCGGGACCCGACTAGTTCCACACTACAGGGTCCAAATAGTGAAGAAGATGCCACGGAAAAGGCCACAGGCTAACAAGCAACACCAAGGACATGGATCCAAGTGTGCTCCCTCCTTGCTGCAGCGGTGCTCAGAATTCTGGTTTACAAGGTGTCAATGTCAGTATTCTCGGACTGAGTGAGTACGAAAAAAACCCTTTCCTTCCCAACGGCACCCCTTCACTGTCAGCACCGGGCCCCAGGGCACAACCCCCTACCCACGGAGGGGTTAAACTGCTTGCTGCCATATAACTGCCACCGGGCGCCCCAACAGCAGCGGTGGTACTCCATCTTACCACGCACCGTGGGTGGTGTCACGAACTTCCAAATCCCCTGTACATATCTCCCTTTTCACTTCGAGTGTTTGCACGACCCCCCTCCCGGGTCCGGAGACCCCTCGAGCCACCGCGGTTACGGATCCGAGCAGCTCGGCCGCTAACACGGGGGCGGTACACATACACCTGCTGTTTGATGTGACCTCACAGAAAGAAGTGCAATGGGGTCAGGTCAGGTGAGCGGAGGCCACTCCACACAGCTCCATACCCAATGACTTGTAGGAAGGTCTCCATGAGGTGTCGCTTCACGTCCGCAGCCTTGTGCGTTTTACACACTCTAATCACAGCATTTCTGTATGCAAGGTGCCGATTCCTATTGAATTGATGATGCCCAAAACTTTGTCATTCACTTTTTTTCTCTGTCTCTTTCCGTTTTCAAGATAAAAATGCTAACTCCATTGTTTTCCACCAGGTGGCGCTATAGGTGGTTTCATTGTGTAGCGCATGGCTACTTTACTATACCTAGACACCACTTCTATGCCTATAGCTGCCGCCGTTCTCAAGTTAATGGCGGTGGACAGGATATGGGGGGACACACAGTCATCGATGGTGTATCGCACAACTTTGAAGGCCTTACAAACTAATTTTCCTCTTATTGAACCCCTGGATTTCCCTTTCATTGCAGCCATAATGTATGATGCCAACAATAGTGCCTCACAAACACTACAAAATACCCCCACAGATAATTCCTCCAATGTACCCTCAACACACACAGTATTATGACCCTACTATACCCTCCCCTTCATCTACTCCATCAACGTATAGTGACCCCAACACAGTATGATCCCTAACTGTGACCCCCACAAATCCCTCCATGCAGTATAATGGGCCTACATACAGTATAATGGCCTCCACACCACTCCACATTGTATAATGGTCCCCACATAGCCCTCCAGTACAGTATGACGGACCCCAAACAAATCTTCACACTGTATAATTGCTTGCATACAGTATAATGGCCCTTGAATAGCCCTCCATAAAGTATAAAAGCGCTGACAGAGCCCTCCATATAGTAATACACCCCCCATAGTCTTCAATATAGTAAAATGGAGCCACCATAGTCCTCCATTACATATAATGCCCCCATAGTCTTCCATTACGTATAATGCCCCCATAGTCCTCCACATTGTATAATGCCCTCTCATAGTCCTCCATATAGTATAATGCACCCCATAGTCCTCCATATAGTATAATGCACCCATAGTCCTCCATATAGTATAATGTACCCCATAGTCCTCCATATAGTATAATGCACCCATAGTCCTCCATATAGTATAATGCACCCCATAGTCCTCCATATAGTATAATGCACCCATAGTCCTCCATATAGTATAATGCACCCATAGTCCTCCATATAGTATAATGCACCCCATAGTCCTCCATATAGTATAATGCATCCATAGTCCTCCATATAGTATAATGCACCCATAGTCCTCCATACAGTATAATGCACCCCATAGTCCTCCATACAGTATAATGCACCCATAGTCCTCCATATAGTATAATGCACCCCACTGTCCTCCATATAGTATAATGCACCCCATAGTCCTCCATATAGTATAATGCACCCATAGTCCTCCATATAGTATAATGCACCCCATAGTCCTCCATATAGTATAATGCACCCCATAGTCCTCCATATAGTATAATGCACCCATAGTCCTCCATATAGTATAATGCACCCCATAGTCCTCCATATAGTATAATGCACCCCATAGTCCTCCATATAGTATAATGCACCCCATAGTCCTCCATATAGTATAATGCACACTCCATAGTCCTCCATATAGTATAATGCACCCATAGTCCTCCATATAGTATAATGCACACTCCATAGTCCTCCATATAGTATAATGCACCCCATAGTCCTCCATATAGTATAATGCACCCCATAGTCCTCCATATAGTATAATGCACCCCATAGTCCTCCATATAGTATAATGCACCCCATAGTCCTCCATATAGTATAATGCACCCCATAGTCCTCCATATTGTGTAACGCCCCTTCATAGTCCTTCATATAGTATAATGCACCTCATAGTCCTCCATATTGTGTAACGCCCCTTCATAGTCCTTCATATAGTATAATGCACCCCATAGTCCTTCATATAGTATAATGCACCCCACATAGTCCTTCATGTATTATAATGCACCCCCATAGACCTCCATGTATTATTATGCACCCCCATAGCCTTCCATGTATTTTAATGCCCCGATAGTCCTCCATGTATTATAATGCACCTCATAGTCCTCCATGTTGTATAATGCATCCACCATACCTTCATGTATTATAATACACCACATAGTCCTCCATATAGTATAATGCACCCCATAGTCCTCCATGTATTATAATGCACCCCATAGTCCTCCATATATTATAATGCACCTCATAGTCCTCCATGTTGTATAATGCATCCACCATACCTTCATATATTATAATACACCACATAGTCCTCCATATAGTATAATGCACCTCATAGTCCTCCATATTGTGTAACGCCCCTTCATAGTCCTTCATATAGTATAATGCACCCCATAGTCCTTCATATAGTATAATGCACCCCACATAGTCCTTCATGTATTATAATGCACCCCATAGTCCTCCATGTATTATAATGCACCCCATAGTCCTCCATGTATTATAATGCACCCCATAGTCCTCCATGTATTATAATGCACCCCATAGTCCTCCATGTATTATAATGCACCCCATAGTCCTCCATATATTATAATGCACCCCATAGTCCTCCATGTATTATAATGCACCTCATAGCCCTCCATATATTATAATGCACCCCATAGTCCTCCATGTATTATAATGCACCCCATAGTCCTCCATATATTATAATGCACCCCATAGTCCTCCATGTATTATAATGCACCTCATAGCCCTCCATATTGTATAATGCATCCCCTCTACTGCTCCATGTATTATAATGCATCCTTCATAGTCCTCCATGTATTATTTTCGGAATGGGGCATACATGTTACTGGGGAGGTGGTATACACATTACTGGAGTGGGACATACGCATTTTTGGGGGAGCATACACATTATGAATTAAGAGTTAATCTTAATCCTAACCAGTCCCATAAGGGTTGAGCCTAGAATGTATGGGCTCCTTCCAGGTTAGTGGGTGTGACTGGTTTGGTTGGTGTGCGAGGCAATGTTTTCTCGGGTCCACTGTAATCATGCAAGGGGGGTTTTGCCCTGTCCCTGCACGCCCCTATGTGGAGGTCTCACCCCCAGACTCCTGTGACTGTGTCTGCCTGACTCCCTGCCAAGTGTTGACGCCGTGCAGAGCCGCCCATGAGCAGTGGCAACCACCAATGGCCACCGCTCGCTCATCGTCCAAAGCTCCTCTCTCTGGCTGGAAAACCACGTCTCCGCGGGGGCGTGTCGTGCTCATGCAAATTCAACCAGAGAGAGGCGCAAGAGAGCAGAAGAAGCTCCTCCTACGACTCTGTACCAGGCTCTATCAGAGTGTGGCACTCAGCCTGAGAGCAAAGTCCCAGTGCTATATGGATCTATCTGCACCTGTAGATTCTTTGGGGTCTCCCGGCCGGTGGAGGTCGAGGGCAGACATGGCATCGCTTCCTGCAGCCCGGGGAAGCCACATCCGATTATACCGGGAGATCTGAGGACTTCAGTCACCGGGGTCATTGCAGGAAGAGGACGGGGACTGCTGGGCTCTGATAAGCGGCACCACATCCCATAATCTATTGTTATGTACAGGTCACACATTTCAGCAGCTCCTTGAACCTCCCCAGACCCAGAGGCATCGGAATCACAGGGATTATATATAATGCACAATGCATGCACTGTTCATCCAGAGCCTCCTGATTCATGAACACAATGCCAAATCTACAGTGACACGAGCAAAACATGAAGGGAAGGAAGATGGCGGCACAATGTGGATGTGATGGGCCCAATATTTGGCTCTGCTCCCCTTCTGTCACTGATCCCCCCGCCCGGTGTCCCCTTACACCCCTTCCACCTAATCCCGCTCCTCCGGTTTCCCCTCTGCTGTTCTCTACATTACTAATTAAAGCCGGTAGAAATATCTGATCTCTCGTCAGCGGCGTCTCCTCCAACCGAGCACGAAGCTGAGAGCGGAGGACAAAATATCCCTCATTATCCGTCTATCCAGAAGAAGAAACATAGAAGGAGCAAAAAATAAGGCCAAAGCCAACTGGGCACCAAGACGTCCCTCCAAGACATAGAGAAGATAATGAGAAGATGTCTTCTGTTCTTGCCTGTATTCACACTGTTCCCCCCTCACCTTATTACCCTACTGTCTAGTCTTGGTTCCTTTCCCCCTTTTTGTTTTAGATCAGCTCTTGTTTTCCTGACTTCCCTGTTACCCTTCATCGTTTTCATAGTCTTCCGATACATTCAGTATACCTGAAACATTCCTGTGCAGAATAGAGAGGAAGTCTCTTCCACAGCAGATACAACCACTTCATTCCTAGTAGCTACTGTTAATGATGAGCAGGCACTACCATGCTCGGGTGTTCAGTACTGGTAACTAGTGATGAGCGGGCACTACCATGCTCGGGTGCTCAGTACTGGTAACTAGTGATGAGCGGACACTACCATGCTCAGGTGCTTAGTACTGGTAACTAGTGATGAGCGGGCACTACCATGCTCGGGTGCTCAGTACTGGTAACTAGTGATGAGCGGACACTACCATGCTCAAATGCTTAGTACTGGTAACTAGTGATGAGCGGGCACTACCATGCTCGGGTGCTCTGTACTCATAACTAGTGATGAGTGGGCACTACCATGCTCGGGTGCTCAGTACTGGTAACTAGTGATGAGTGGGCACTACCATGCTCGGGTGCTCAGTACTCGTAACTAGTGATGAGCGGGCACTACCATGCTCGGGTGCTCAGTACTCGTAACTAGTGATGAGCGGGCACTACCATGCTCAGGTGCTCAGTACTGGTAACTAGTGATGAGCGGGCACTACCATGCTCAGGTGCTCAGTACTGGTAACTAGTGATGAGCGAGCACTACCATGCTCGGGTGCTCAGTACTCGAGTCGTAACTAGTGATGAGTGGGCACTACCATGCTCAGGTGCTTAGTACTGGTAACTAGTGATGAGCGGGCTATACCATGCTCAGGTGCTCAGTACTGGTAACTAGTGATGAGCGGGCACTACCATGCTCGGGTGCTCAGTACTGGTAACTAGTGATGAGCGGGCACTACCATGCTCAGGTGCTCAGTACTCGTAACTAGTGATGAGCGGGCACTACCATGCTCAGGTGCTCAGTACTCGTAACTAGTGATGAGCGGGCACTACCATGCTCAGGTGCTCAGTACTGGTAACTAGTGATGAGCGGGCACTACCATGCTCGGGTGCTCAGTACTCGTAACTAGTGATGAGCGGGCACTACCATGCTCAGGTGCTCAGTACTGGTAACTAGTGATGAGTGGGCACTACCATGCTCGGGTGCTCAGTACTCGAGTCGTAACTAGTGATGAGTGGGCACTACCATGCTCAGGTGCTCAGTACTGGTAACTAGTGATGAGTGGGCACTACCATGCTCGGGTGCTCAGTACTGGTAACTAGTGATGAGCGGGCACTACCATGCTCAGGTGCTCGGTACTCGTAACTAGTGATGAGCGGGCACTACCATGCTCAGGTGCTCAGTACTGGTAACTAGTGATGAGTGAGCACTACCATGCTCAGGTGCTCGGTACTCGTAACTAGTGATGAGCGGGCACTACCATGCTCGGGTGCTCAGTACTGGTAACTAGTGATGAGTGAGCACTACCATGCTCGGGTGCTCAGTACTGGTAACTAGAGATGAGCGGGCACTACCATGCTCGGGTGCTCAGTACTGGTAACTAGTGATGAGCGGGCACTACCATGCTCAGGTGCTCAGTACTGGTAACTAGTGATGAGTGAGCACTACCATGCTCGGGTGCTCAGTACTGGTAACTAGAGATGAGCGGGCACTACCATGCTCAGGTGCTCAGTACTGGTAACTAGTGATGAGCGGGCACTACCATGCTCAGGTGCTCGGTACTCGTAACTAGTGATGAGCGGGCACTACCATGCTCGGGTGCTCAGTACTGGTAACTAGTGATGAGTGAGCACTACCATGCTCGGGTGCTCAGTACTGGTAACTAGAGATGAGCGGGCACTACCATGCTCGGGTGCTCATAACTAGTGATGAGCATGGTAGTGCCCACTCATCACTAGTTACCAGTACTGAGCATCCGAGCATGGTAGTGCCCGGTCATCACTAGTTACGAGTACTGAGCACCTGAGCATGGTAGTGCTTGCTCATCACTAGTTACCAGTACTGAGGACCCGAGCATGGTAGTGCTTGCTCATCACTAGTTACCAGTACTGAGGACCCGAGCATGGTAGTGCCCGCTCATCATTAGTTACGAGTACTGAGCACCTGAGCATGGTAGTGCCCACTCATCACTAGTTACCAGTACTGAGCATCCGAGCATGGTAGTGCCCGCTCATCACTAGTTACCAGTACAGAGCACCCGAGCATGGTAGTGCCCACTCATCACTAGTTACCAGTACTGAGCACCTGAGCATGGTAGTGCCCGCTCATCACTAGTTACCAGTACTGAGCACCCGAGCATGGTAGTGCCCACTCATCACTAGTTACCAGTACTGAGCACCCGAGCATGGTAGTGCCCGCTCATCACTAGTTACCAGTACTGAGCACCCGAGCATGGTAGTGCCCACTCATCACTAGTTACCAGTACTGAGCACCCGAGCATGGTAGTGCCCGCTCATCACTAGTTACCAGTACTGAGCACCCGAGCATGGTAGTGCCCACTCATCACTAGTTACCAGTACTGATTACCAGAGCATGGTAGTGCTCGCTCATCACTAGTTACGAGTACTGAGCACCTGAGCATGGTAGTGCCCGCTCATCACTAGTTACGAGTACCGAGCACCTGAACAAAGTGAAGCAGAGCAGGGCACGATCCCGTGTCCAGCTTTCAGCAGTGTGATGAGGTCATCACTCTGCGACCTCATTACACTGCTGCAGGCAACGTGGAGGTGGCGAGGACACAGCATCCGGCTTGGAAAGGTAAGCGCTCCGTGTTCTGAAGACTGCTAGGGGTTGTGGGTGGCCCACTGACCCCAGTACTTGCCTTGCTTCAGCTGGATGTGCATCAGAAGGTGCACATCTAGCTGAAATGCATTGTGGCTCAGGGAGGATGCTGCACAACATGGGAGCCGGAGAGGGTGAATAAAATGTTTGTTTTTTTCCTTTTTGTGGCAGACAAATATATGAGGAAAGGCCAAGTAAGAGGACATATATACAAGAAGGAGGACATATATACCAGGAAGGAGAGAAAAACCAGTATGGAGACATACTGTATATACCAGAATGTGCCCAGGAAGGAGAGATATATACATCAGTAGGGGCCCAGGATGGGGACATATATGCTGGGAAGGGGACAAATAAACCAGGATGAGGACATATATACCACGAAGAGGACATATATACCAGGAAGGGGACAGAAACCAGGATGGGGAAATATATACTAGAATGTGCCCCGTAGGTGGATATACATACCAAGAGAGGGCCAGGATGGGACATATATACCAGGATGGTCCCACTATGGGGACATATATACCACGAGCAGAACAAATATGCTAGGGAGGGGACAATAAACCAGGATGGAGACATACATACTAGGAACGGCCCATGATGGGGATATATACACCAGGATGTGGATATATATACCAAGATGGGGACATATATACCAGGAGGATATTATACAGAGGAACAATATGTGTGGGGGGGATATTCTACAGAGAGGTAATGTGTATGTGGAGGGAATATTATACATAGGAGCAGTGTGCATGTGGAAATATTATACAGAGGAGCAGTATCTGTGGGAGAGATATTATACAGAGGGGCAGTATATGTGGGGATATTATATGGAGTGGCAGTGTGTGTGGGGGATATTATAAATACGGGCAGTGTGTGGGGAGGATTTTATACAGAGGGGCAGTGTGTGTGGGGGATATTATACAGAGGGTCAGTGTGTGTGTGGGATATTATATATAGGAGCAGTGTGTGATGGGGGATAATACACAGAGGAGCTGTGTGTATGTGGGGATATTATATAGAGGAGCAGTGTGCGTGTGTGTGTGTGGGGGGGAGAGATATTATCCAGAGGGGCAGTGTGTGTGTGTGGATATTATACACAGGGGCATTGTATGGGGGTATATTAAACAGAGGGGCAGTGTGTGTGGAGGATATTATACATACGGGCAGTGTGTGTGGGGAGGATTTTATACAGAGGAGCAGTGTGTGTGGGAGAGATATTATACAGAGGGGCAGCGTGCGTGAGGGATATTATACAGAGGGTCAGTGTGTGTGTGGGATATTATATATAGGAGCAGTGTGTGATGGGGGATAATACACAGAGGAGCTGTGTGTATGTGGGGATATTATATAGAGGAGCAGTGTGTGTGTGTGTGTGTGTGTGTGTGTGAGAGAGAGAGATATTATCCAGAGGGGCAGTGTGTGTGGGGATATTATACACAGGGGCATTGTATGAGGTCATATTAAACAGAGGGGCAGTGTGTATGGGGGATATTATACATGGGGCAGTGTGGGAGAAATATTATGGAGAGGGGCGGTGTAGAGGTGGTATTATTAACTTTTCTGAGGGAAATACTTCATTTTCTGGAACAACTTCAAGGGTGCTAAGACTTTTGGCCATGACTGTGTGTGTGTGTGTATATATGTTTTTCCAAGAATGCTGGCGATAGTGTGGGAGGTTTGAGGGGTGGAGGTGGAGCTGGGGTGGAGCCTGGGTGGAGTCTCAAGTAGGCCCAAACATTTTGCCAGTATTGTCCCTGGAATTCCTAGTGGTGGCCCCGGTAGAGATCACTCATCACTAATCATAAACCAGCATAATGTGTACACGTGTGGATCATATTCTGTCTGTCCCTCATCTTTCAAGCATCCCCCCCCCCCCGTGTGACCAGTCCATACGCGGCCGGTCCGTGCATTGTCAGCCCACATCAGACCGACCTGCACGATCGTCTCAGTCAGCGAATGAAGCCAGTGTGAACAGGGGCTGGTATTGTGACTGCGTAATATACAACCCGCAGACCACCGCTGCTGAAATCTGACCTGGAGACAACAGCCATAACAACGGATAGACCCCCAATATTACACTGAAGCACCATGACCTGATATTCCGCGCTCCGGGCCGTCTCCATCTCCGGCAGTGACCTCTGACCCCCCCGTACACTGTACGCAGCCCCGTCTTTTCTTGTAATAACACGGATGTAAATAAAACATGCCTGTCCGTGGCGGTTTATTTACCGCTGCGCCATTATTTAATCCGCCGCCTCTTACACATGACTTCACCTCGTTAATAATGAATCAGGTCTCAGTATCCAGGTGCTGCGGAGACACGAGAGTCGCCGCGGAGAGCGCTAATTGTCTGTATGCAGCGATCCCGGAGGAAATCCGCTTATTAACGAGGAATCTCCTCATCGCAGGACAGCGCGCGGGTAATGGCAGCGAAGCCGGATCCATTACCAAAAAGACTCCTCAGCAGTTCTGCAGCCACAGTCCATGTATAATAAATGAGTGACTGTAATGTACATATAATACATGTCACTATAATATACTGCACTGTGCAAACGTCTTAGGCAGGTGTGGAAGAAGTACAGGATCTCGGCAGGAGGTTGTTCCAAACATCTTGGAGAACTGACCCCTGATCTTCTGTGTATGAGGCTTGTGCGGATCCTTCTGTCTCCAGATCCCAGACAGACAGGGAGATCAGGGCTCTGTGTGGCCGGGTCATCACCTCCAGGATCCCTCATTATTAATAACATTGGCTGGATGTTTGTGGTCGTTGTCCAGAATAAATTTGGAGCCAATCCGACGCCTCCCTGACCAGAGAACATGGAAAGGAAAGGCTTCACCACCTCACACTCACCTGTGACTGATCCCTGAGATCCCTAACATCTCTAGATGGGTCCTTCCCCCATGCACCGTCACGTGCCTAGGGCCTTGCTGACCCTGAACTTACCCTGGCTAGTGAGTAGGTCAGTAAGACACTGGTCCCAGTACTACAATAACGCAACACAAAAAAGGTAAGAGAAATGGTTGGGGGAAGACACAATAAATAACACTACTGGTTTCTTCAGCAGTAATCTTCAGTTCTGTAACTGAAACAACACCTTAACTTCTCCAGAAACAGGCTCCTTCAAAGTGTTCAGTATAGAAGATCTATCACCGGCATGGAGTAAAACCAGGAGTGGGTAAATATAGAGGAAGGGCATGATAAGATACAGCAGCTGTGATTGAAGCTATGAGTAATCTCATCCAGAAAGGAAAAAGAATCCATGACCCATTCAGCATCAAATGAAAGTACACCTGTGGATGTGACACACCCGTGACACTGACATGATGGTTAGGTATCTGTCTGTATTTCTCAGCATTCAGGACAACATTAATCCAGACCAATCCACAACTCTATATCCTCAAATGCAGCCACGAACTTGCAGGTTTGGTTTTTTAGCTACAATTTTTCTTAGAAGACGACATCTGGCCAGACTTATCGGAACATTAGATGGTGTAGCTGACCCCACTGGTGGCTGTCAGTCCTGAGCTGAGGGCACTGCTGGACATCTTCTGATTTTGAAGGGATGTAACATGATATGTATTTCATCTGCTGCACTACGTTTCTTACTTTGACCACCGTATCTATGGTCTTCTACTTTTCTAATTTCTTGCTGTTTCTTGAAAAGGTTTAGGCCAGCATATCTTGAAACCCTCGTCCACTGCGACATCTTTTCCTGTGAGACACCTCGCCGATGCAGTATAACTGCCTTGTGTCTCCCCATGCTGTGAGATGAAGCTCTTTCACAATCTTTGGCTTTTACGCCTTGTAGACGGCCATTTCGGCTTCAGGTTCGCACATGACTGTAATACGCGTCTCCTAGTTATACGAGGTCCTGATTCATCCTCACACTTTGCACTTTCGGGGTTTTCATACCTATTAATTCCACTCTGAGTGCGGCCGTACAGTGACCAGGTGATGGAGACCCAATGAAAGGAAGGGGGATTAATTGTCAATCAGTGGGGGCGTCTACTGAAGCAGATGACCCCTCCATCGGATACATGACCTGTGCCACGAGGCCTCTCGGTGAGCGTTCTGCACCACCTACCAGCGGTGGAGGGGTTAAGGACGCAGAGTGGCTCCTCTCCACGGATAATGACCTGGACCTCGCAGCACTCAGCACAAGTGGAAAGGATTAATGCTGGAGAGCCTGACATTACCGGGAGAGCCGGACACAGATGGAGCAGACTGCGGTGCCCTCGGACTTCTCACTCCCCTTTATTGCCATCTCTCTCTTGAACCTGCTGGAAAGACTGAATGTAGAGAGCTGGTCGCTCAGCTCTTTCTTTTGTGCAGTATGAAATTTGCTGTGTTAAAGGGATCATTGTAATGATCATCTGGCGTCCAATCAGGGGCGTTATGATCGCAACCGGGCCAGGGGGTACAGGGGGCCCACCAGTCCCAGCCCCTGATTCAGGTGGATGTGCATCCGAGGACGCGCATCCAGCTAAAATACATTGCAGCACAGGGACTCGTTGAGTCCCTGCACTGCGATGTGTCGGCCACCGATTAAGGCTATGAATATTCACAGCTCCCCATGCTCATAATTCAGGGCATGGGGAGCAGAGAATATGCCGGCACCCGGCAGCTGACCACCCTGTAAGTGGGTGTACAGTAACATCATGCGCTGCGCTGCTTACACGCCGGTCAGTTGCGGCATGCCATCATCAGAGGAGGAAGGTGAGTATAATAATTTTTTTTTTACTGTATGCAGCGCCCGGGGGTATCATAGGTACAATAATGGCTGGGGCCATTATGGGGACATCTATACCAGGATGGGGCCATGAAGGGGATATCTATACTAGGATGGGGACACATATAGCAGGATGGGACCATGATGGGGATATGTATACCAGGATAGGGCCATTATGGGGACATCTATACCAGGATGGGGCCATGAAGGGGACATCTATACTAGGATGGGGACATATATACCAGGATGGGATCATGATGGGGATATGTATACCAGGATGGGGCCTTTATGGGGACATCTATACCAGGATGGGGCCATGAAGGGGACATCTATACCAGGATGGGGACATACTGTATATAGCAAGATGGGGTCATTATGGGGATATGTATACCAGGTTGGGGTCATTATCGGGCCATTATGAGGATATCAATACCAAGATGGGCCCATTATGGGGACATGTATACCAGGATGGGGCCATTATGGGGACATGTATGCCATGATGGGGCCATGAAGGGGACATCTGTACCATGATGGGGACATACATACCACAATGGCGCCATGATGGAGCTATATATACCTGGATGAGGCCACATATACCAGGATGAGCCATGATGGTCACATATATTCCAGGATGGGGTCATGATGGGGACATATATACCAGGATGGGACCGTATATACCAGGATATAGACGTGATGGGGTCATTCACCAGGATGGGGGACATTTACCAGGAAGTGGCCCAGGATGGAGGCCATTAGTACTGAATGGGGTTAGTACTACACAATTAAGGGTATAGCACTTAATGCCACATACATCTGACCAACATCTGGGGGGGGGGGTCCCGGGCTCAAACTCATCGGACTCTGGTTATGTCACTGGGTCCAATCAATTGATCTCCACATTAGTGACCAGTTCTCGGGGCACTCCGCTATTGTCTGTCCTGAGGCAACCTCTTATACCCTAAGTTTTCTCTATTTTTGATGCTCCCTAAAATCTGAATTTCTTTTGCAGCAGCTGCCTGGCATTGATTGCCGCGCCTCATCTTACTGATTTGCTAGATTCCCATCTTTCTGCCCGGTTTTGCATCTAATATTATCTGTAGAGGCAATGCATCCCACTGGTCGGGGACGCTCTGTAACAAGGTATAATCGGCTTGCTGACAGTTTCCACTCAGTAATACATTTATTTCTGTTCTGCAGAAAGTGAAACACATTGAAGAAATCAGCAGAAAGTGGTGAAGACAGAATGAAGGCATACACCACATGTAGGCGGTACAAACATGATGCATGGTGATGGTGGTCAGTGTGGACCTCTCCAGGTCACTTCTATTGTGTCCATAAATTATGTCAAAAACCTAACAGGAGGCAAATTGTTCTTTGCTGCACACTAGGTGTAGCAGAGCTGAATGTGTTTAGCTGCAGTCCTATGCAAAACCACAAAGATCTGCTATATCTGTTGCTCTTCTCTTGTGTGAATTCTGTAATGCTGGCTGGTACCGTCTATAATCCCTCCGGAGCATAACTCATACAGGACACCGCTGATCGTATCAATCAAATGTTGCTCAGATCATCAGTCCAAGTGATTGTTTTTAGATAGTTTCATTTGGGGGCGTGTTCTTCTTCCCCCTGTATGACACTGACCAATGATAAGAGGGCAGCAACACAGTAGAAAAAGAACACGCCCCCACCACAGCTTAGAGGAGGTTTCTCAGTGTGGGAGATGCAAGGATACAGCTCTGATCTCCTGGTCTCCCCTCCTGCATGATTAGGAAGTGCTGGGAGATAAGAGCACAGATAACTAACTCTTTTCAGATTAGGTCCATGTGGTGGAACAGGCGGCACAGCGGAGTTTAGCTTTGTCATATTACAGCTCTCCTCCTTTAATAGCACTGTTGTACTGCCCCTCGCCCCACACTGTCTGTCCAGAGATGAGTTTCATTCCACTCATTCCACATGAAAAATGTTGTGGAACTCACATAATTACCATCTGCGGTATCTATATTACAGTATCCGTCACACTGACCACACAGCTAGCAGTCACACTATCCATATAATGGTACTGTACATAGAGCCCATATAACCGAACCTTTCATAGTTTCCATTTAACAGTACATATCACAGTGTCTCTAATCACCAATATATCCACATAACAGTATCAATATAACTGTACTGGTCACAGGAGCCATATAAAAGTCATTCACATAATAGAGCCTGTCCTAGTGTTCATATAGCAGTACCATATAATACTATCTGGCCTACTGCCCATAAAACTAGCAGTCACAGTATCCATATGATAGTCATATAACACGGCAGAGCCGGCATCAGTGGCAGCTCTTACGGGAGTGCCCCCTGGAGGTCAGGGTGGAGCCCGCGATCAGTCAGTGCTCCATCACATCCCCATATTTCAGTGCATAATACACCCAGAGCTGAGCCGTACAATGCACACGTCTCCAGGATTTACAGAGATGAAGCAGTGCTGACATGCCATTATTGCGTTACATTGTGTTCTCCGTCCATCCATCACCCGCTTGTCGATGGTGATTGAGTAAATTGCTCCCTAAGCTCCGGCCTCTCTGTCACCTCCATCTATTGATTACACTGAGAGCAAAACAAGGATCTAACTACCGAAACCACCGGGAGCTGAAAACGAATGAACTCCGGCGGCTGGAGGGAGGAAGATGTCACCATGGAGGATGTGGAGCAGCCCTGGCAGATCCTACCGGTTGGGGACCTCCAGTTGATGTATGGACTCAGTTGATGGCCAGTCATTGGCAGAACTGACCGTAAACCCAACAACATATTTTTAAGACCACAGAAGCTGTTGAGATGTCTCCATATATAAGTGTCTCTTAAAAAGGGCTGTCTCGCTTAGTTTTCTACTCACTTTAACAGCTAGCAAGCCAAAGAAAATGTCATGGTTAAGGGTCAACAAAATCCATCCCATCCAGTTTCGTTCGAATGGTGGAATTGAGCTTCTGCCTGCTGGACTGTTCATTAATCTGACACTGAGTCAAAAAAAGGCCCCAAAGCTGAAGCCAAGGATCACAGGAGGAAGATGTCACCATTAGGGATGCGGAGCAGACCTGGCAGCTCCTACAGGTAGGGGACCTCCAGTTGATGTATGGACTCAGTTGATGGCCATTCATTGGCAGAACTTGCCGTAAACCCAACAACATATTTTTAAGACCACAGAAGCTGTTGAGATGTCTCCATATATGTGTCTCTAAATTTGGCTGGCTCGCTTTAGTTTTCTACTCTCTTTAAGAGCTAGCAAGCCCAAGAACATGTCATGGCCAAGGACCAGCAAAATCCATCCCTCCCAGTTACTTTCAATTGGTGCTATTAATATGACACTGAGTCAAAAAAAGGCTCCAAAGCTGAAGCTAAGGATCAAGGGAGGAAGATGTCACCATTAGGGATGCGGAGCAGACCTGGCAGCTCCTACAGGTAGGGGACCTCCAGTTGATGTATGGACTCTATTGATCAACAAATGGATGGCCAGTCTTTAGCAGAACTGGCTGTAAACCCAACAACATATTTTGAAGACCACAGAAGCTGTTGAGATATCTCTCTTTATAAAAGAGTCTCTAAAAGGCGCTGGCTCGCTTTAGTTTTCCACTCTCTTTAACAGCTAGCAAGCCCAAGAATATGTCATGGTCCAGGACCAACAAAATCCATCCCACTCAGTTTCTTTCGAATGGTGGCATTGAGCTTCTGGACTGTTCATTAATCTGACACTGAGTCAAAAAAGGCTCCAAAGGTGAAGCCAAGGATCAAGGAAGGAAGATGTCCCCATGGAGGATGCAGAGCAGACCTGGCATCTCCTACCGGTTGGGGACCTCCAGTTGATGAATAGACTTCGTTAATCAACACATGGATAGCCAGACATTCGCAGAACTAGCTCTAAATCCAACAACATATTCTGAAGAGCACAGAAGCTGTTGAGATATCTCTACATATAATAGTTTCTAAAAGGGTCTTGTTTGCTTTTGTTTTCCACTCTCTTTAAAAGCTGGCAAACCGAAAAATATGTCATGGTCCAGGAAAAACAAAATCCATCCCTCCCATTTTTTTCGAATGGTGGCATTGAGATGCTGGACTGTTCATTAATCTGACACTGAGTCGAAAAAAAAAAGGCTCCAAAGCTGAAGCCAAGGATCAAGGGAGGAAGATATCACCATAGACGGTGCGGAGCAGACCTGGAAGCTACTACTGATTGGGGACCTCCAGTTTATTTATGGACTTGGTTGATGAACACATAGATGGCCAGTCATTAGCAGAACTGATCATAAACCAAACAACATATTTTGAAGACCACAGAAACTGTTGAGATGTCTCTATATACAGTTAGGTCCAGAAATATTTGGACAGTGACACAATTTTGGCGAGTTGGGCTCTGCATGCCACCACATTGGATTTGAAATGAAACCTCTACAACAGAATTCAAGTGCAGATTGTAACGTTTAATTTGAAGGTTTGAACAAAAATATCTGATAGAAATTGTAGGAATTGTCACATTTCTTTACAAACACTCCACATTTTAGGAGGTCAAAAGTAATTGGACAAATAAACCAAACCCAAACAAAATATTTTTATTTTCAATATTTTGTTGCGAATCCTTTGGAGGCAATCACTGCCTTAAGTCTGGAACCCATGGACATCACCAAACGCTGGGTTTCCTCCTTCTTAATGCTTTGCCAGGCCTTTACAGCCGCAGCCTTCAGGTCTTGCTTGTTTGTGGGTCTTTCCGTCTTAAGTCTGGATTTGAGCAAGTGAAATGCATGCTCAATTAGGTTAAGATCTGGTGATTGACTTGGCCATTGCAGAATGTTCCACTTTTTTGCACTCATGAACTCCTGGGTAGCTTTAGCTGTATGCTTGGGGTCATTGTCCATCTGTACTATGAAGCGCCGTCCGATCAACTCTGCGGCATTTGGCTGAATCTGGGCTGAAAGTATATCCCGGTACACTTCAGAATTCATCCGGCTACTCTTGTCTGCTGTTATGTCATCAATAAACACAAGTGACCCAGTGCCATTGAAAGCCATGCATGCCCATGCCATCACGTTGCCTCCACCATGTTTTACAGAGGATGTGGTGTGCCTTGGATCATGTGCCGTTCCCTTTCTTCTCCAAACTTTTTTCTTCCCATCATTCTGGTACAGGCTGATCTTTGTCTCATCTGTCCATAGAATACTTTTCCAGAACTGAGCTGGCTTCATGAGGTGTTTTTCAGCAAATGTAACTCTGGCCTGTCTATTTTTGGAATTGATGAATGGTTTGCATCTAGATGTGAACCCTTTGTATTTACTTTCATGGAGTCTTCTCTTTACTGTTGACTTAGAGACAGATACACCTACTTCACTGAGAGTGTTCTGGACTTCAGTTGATGTTGTGAACGGTTTCTTCTTCACCAAAGAAAGTATGCGGCGATCATCCACCACTGTTGTCATCCGTGGACGCCCAGGCCTTTTTGAGTTCCCAAGCTCACCAGTCAATTCCTTTTTTCTCAGAATGTACCCGACTGTTGATTTTGCTACTCCAAGCATGTCTGCTATCTCTCTGATGGATTTTTTCTTTTTTTTCAGCCTCAGGATGTTCTGCTTCACCTCAATTCAGAGTTCCTTAGACCGCATGTTGTCTGGTCACAGCAACAGCTTCCAAATGCAAAACCACACACCTGTAATCAACCCCAGACCTTTTAACTACTTCATTGATTACAGGTTAACGAGGGAGACGCCTTCAGAGTTAATTGCAGCCCTTAGAGTCCCTTGTCCAACTACTTTTGGTCCCTTGAAAAAGAGGAGGCTATGCATTACAGAGCTATGATTCCTAAACCCTTTCTCCGATTTGGATGTGAAAACTCTCATATTGCAGCTGGGAGTGTGCACTTTCAGCCCATATTATATATATAATTGTATTTCTGAACATGTTTTTGTAAACAGCTAAAATAACAAAACTTGTGTCACAGTCCAAATATTTCTGGCCCTGACTGTATAATAGTCTCTAAAAAGGGCTGGCTTGCTTTACTTTTCTCTTTAACAGCAAGCCCAAGAACATGTCATGGTCAAGGACCAACAAAATCCATCGCTCCAAGTTTCTTTCAAATGGTGGCATTGAGATGCTGGACTCTTCATTAATCCAACACTGAGTCGAAAAAAAAGACTCCAAAGCTGAAGCCAAGGATAAAGGAGACTCACAGTGAGACTAGGGGTTGACATTGGTCCCTCTAAGGTTTAAGTCTAAACCATTTCCACCCCCATTAGATTTGACTACAAGGACGTGAAGTTTGAAATTCTAGGACTAGAGAGTTAAGTTTATACTGTACTTTGACCCATCACCTAATAGGAGGCACTTTCAGGTCCTATGTCAATTATAAGTTCCTCATTACCAGGAGTTTAGGTATAGGGGGCGTAGATGAAGCAATGGGTCTTAAGAGCTCCGCCAGTTTTAAAGGCAGATTGTAGATGGGGGCCATGGTTCAGAATTTGCACTGGGACCAAAAAGCTTTCAATTATACCTCTGAACAACAGCACAAATTAGGGTTGTCTTCTACTTATGGGTGTTTACTCCACTCTCAAAAATAGATCCAGTTGTAGCCATCAACTTAGTTAGTCACCTCACTAAAATGGATGCAGGTGAAGAACAGCTTTTAGGAACCAATGGAAGATGTCCACCAGAAGCGCAGCCAAAACCCAACAGATACAGATGCAGATGAAGAATAGCTTTTAGGAACCATTGGAAGATGTCCACCAGAAGCGCAGCCAAAACCCAACAGATACAAATGCAGATGAAGAATAGCTTTTAGGAACCATTGGAAGATGTCCACCAGAAGCGCAGCCAAAACACAACAGATGCAGATGAAGAATAGCTTTTAGGAACCATTGGAAGATGTCCACCAGAAGCGCAGCCAAAACCCAACAGATACAAATGCAGATGAAGAATAGCTTTTAGGAACCATTGGAAGATGTCCACCAGAAGCGCAGCCAAAACCCAACAGATACAAATGCAGATGAAGAATAGCTTTTAGGAACCATTGGAAGATGTCCACCAGAAGCGCAGCCAAAACCCAACAGATACAGATGCAGATGAAGAATAGCTTTTAGGAACCATTGGAAGATGTCCACCAGAAGCGCAGCCAAAACCCAACAGATACAGATGCAGATGAAGAATAGCTTTTAGGAACCATTGGAAGATGTCCACCAGAAGCGCAGCCAAAACCCAACAGATGCAGGTGAAGAACAGCTTTTAGGAACCATTGGAAGATGTCCACCAGAAGCGCAGCCAAAACCCAACAGATGCAGGTGAAGAACAGCTTTTAGGAACTATTTGAAGATGTCCACCAGAAGTGCAGCCAAAACCCAACAGATGCAGGTGAAGAACAGCTTTTAGGAACTATTTGAAGATGTCCACCAGAAGCACAACCAAAATCCAAAAAGCCAAGGTCAAAACCGTAGAACCAGAACGAGATGGGTTGTCCTAAAATGGCCAGGAATAAGATGGACGCAACCGAAAGGAATGAGCGACCAAATTGCTTCAAAAAAAGAATGCAGATGGTTGCAAATTTTGACAAAATTTTGGGGAATATTTTTCTAAACATAGTGCAGCTTCCATGTTTACGAGATTATCTCAATCTAAAAAAGTTATCACTAATTCCTTAATATAAGATTGGTGTGGGTCAAACCCCTGGGACCCCCACTGATTACTATTACGACAGATATTTTTCTATATCCACAAGATTAGAGCCAGGAGTGGAGTGACAAAGTTGGCTGCCCTCCTGCAACGTGCAGCTCCTCAAGGCCAGAGTCTTGCAGTCGAGAGAGAATCATGTGGCGCCCTGGACTAGCCAGGTCGTCACAGATAACACCCCCACCCCCATCAGACAGGGACAACAGCCAAACACAAAACCCTTGTTGCCTCACTCCAGTGTCTGATGTCCACACCAGGTGGGGCGGAGCCAAGCGGTTGGCCCCACCCACCGAGGAGTTCAACAGCCGGAGGGGGTGACTTAGAAGAACCGATGGCAGACCTCCATACATCGGCCAATGACGGGCCACTCGCCACGGAGGAGCCACGAGTCTGGGCTCAGCTGGAAACTGTTACCGACCTGCCAAGCCCCACCATTAGTTCCCTGGAGTCGGATGACAGCAGCTCGGGGGCTGACACAGAACCGGTCTCGGAGTCCGAGGAAGCGGGCGAGAGTCTTCCCAATGGCAGTGCGCCAGTAGCTTTCTATGTCCCGCATGGTGGAGGGAACGGATACCGGGCGGCCCTCTCCCACCAGGCCTGCCACCGGATGTTTGCAATATTAACGGCGGAGGGCAAGGCCACCTCGGAGGAGGAGGTGGAATAGGCAGCGGTCCACCGTTGCAAGCAGTTGTCCCCCGTTGGGACCCTCAGCAGTTTAATTGAATGACATTAATCAACCGTGACCTTCATCTGATTGTCTACCTGATTATTCCGGCAGTTGCCGGCAAGTTGTCCCCGGAGGGACTCTGTGTGTTTGTACCACCTGCATGAGAGACTACTCATGGACATGGCTGAGGACTGGCAGGCCACCCACGAACTGGTGGGCATGTAATTAATTTTTGGGATGGAAACCGTTGCTGCCTCCGGAGACGCAGATTGGAGGAAGGGCCCGCAGCAGAGCAGGCTGGGGCCCGGCCACCACCAGGACCGGTGGCCATCCTCCGGGGGTCAGGGGTCCCCCAAGGACGTGGGGTCCCCTGAAGTGACAGCCGGGTGCGAGTTACCGTACCCGTTCCCGCTCGGGCAGCCTGAACCTGGACTGGGGTCAAGGGGTGCTGCCCACTTCTTAGGGGCAGCATCAGGGCTAAGTTGCTTGGGTTGGAGAGCGGAAGACATCCGTCCGTCCATCAGTATTAAAAATGTTTTTGTTTATATGTGCAACGTTTAAGTGTCCTCACAAAAATTGCTTATATGTTTAAAATGTTTACATGTTATTTATATTTTTACAGTTTTTGAAAAAATAAATAAATAAATAAAACAGGTGATGGGCGGGCAGCCCGCGGACAGTCTGCATTTCACCAAGGGGGAATGTGGCGCCCTGGACTAGCCAAGTCGTCACAGATAACACACAAACACCCCCACCCCCATCAGACAGGGACAACAGCCAAACAGAAAACCCTTGTTGCCTCCCTCCAGTGTCTGATGTCCACACCAGGTGGGGTGGAGCCAAGCGGTTGGCCCCACCCACCGAGGAGTTCACAGGCCTGAAGCGGGAAAAGTAAGAGATAGAGTTTGGAGTTTGAAGTGAGAGGAGCAAGCACTTGGGTGTCTGGGTTTGTGGCCCAGGCACTGACAGCAAGGTTGGCAGACGGTGGTGGCCATCTGCAGGAGTGGTGAAGCAACGCGGAACCGTAGGACCGGGGTCGGGCGTTGGCCCGCCGGTACCGACCGGGGAGTGAAGTGAAGCCAGCACACACAGGCAGGGCCATCGGACCCCGACCACACCGTGAGGGTATACAGCTACCGCCTAAGGCTAGAGACCCAAGGGCCAGAGCCTGCGGGCAAACGGGCTCCTCCGGCATCCATCCACCGGGGAGCAGACTACCGTTGGGGATCCATAGTAGTCAACTGAGAACATCAAGGTGCAGGGAAAGACAGCCGCCATCACCTGTCCGGGGAGAGACACTGCAGCTGGCTGCGAGACCCGTCCATCCAGCCGTTTGGTTTACCAGAGACTCTGTCATTGACTGCCTGAGTGAGTACACCAGTGCCATCCGGCACCGCGCCGCGCTGCCCCTGCAACCCAGCATCCCAGCCATCCTGCCTCCCCGTCACCTCACCGGGCCCCGGGACCACCGACCCCTACCCACGGAGGGGGAAAACAACATCCCAGCTGCTCCCCACCATCGCTCCCGGGATCCCCGTCATCAGCAGCGGTGGTGCCGATCTTCACCACAACCCGTGGGTGGCGTCACGGACTAAATCCCCCAAACCAACCACCCCTTTCACTCACGGGCGAGGAGCGCCGCTCAAGTCCCCAGATCCGGCCCACCGCTCGAGCCATCGAGCAGCCGCAGCAGCGCCGAACCCGAGCGTTGGCGAGCGACCAGCAGCGGCGGCGTCCTCCCCGCCCGCGACAATCATACTCAGTGCCAGTGGTGCAACCCGCATGGACCTAACACTTCAAAAAAAGTTTTGCCAAAAGTCACCCAAAATCTCATCCTTTCCAGGAACTTTTTTTTCATACAAACGGAGAATGAATTTTGGTCAGAAGGAGGAGGAAAGATCTGAGCTCCTTATGGAGGGCGATGTGTGGGCCCAGGGACCCAGGACCGTCTGCGTCTACGCTGCTTTGTACTCATTGATTCCTCAGCCGCCACCTCAATCCCCGTATGATCCTTCCTTTATTCTCAGCTAATGCTACTGTACATTATCTGTGCGTTCAGCTGGATAATCTCCATGGCGCGCTGCCAGACTATAACACCATCAGCTGCCGAGCGGATCCATCCATGCACAATGGCTGCGCCGTGCTCAGACCTCAGTGCATCATCATCTTCATCCCAGAGATACCTACGAGGGCTAGATGAGAAGCGGCAGAATACATAGGCTTAGGGTGCAGGCCTCGAGGACCACCAAAGCCCCCGCTGTACCAAAACAAGAACAGCCAAGAAATTCTGCAATTCCTCCTATTCACTGACATCAAGCAGAGGTGGTGTACATATAAGGGGCTTTTCATAATTCACAGGGGTTTGCGGTGTCTTTTATGGTCAGTACAGGACGGGGTGTAATAGATCTACTCCCGTCCATTAGGGCCCGCACTGCTCTGCGCATGCGCCAAATCCCTGGTAGTCCGTGGGCTATAGGCCAATGTGCACATTACCCAGTCTCCTGCACTGATTATATTAGGTGGCTTTTAAGGCAGAGCTGTCTCTACTGTTACTCCCATCATCCTCACTTCTAGCAGTCTGTAATTATATCTCCCTCTCTGCAGCACATCCACAGATCAGAGGGGAGGAGGGGGATGAGGCTGCAACAAACTATGCAGGACACATTCCACTGTGCTACATCTTATAATACAGGACATAATCCACCCGGCTACACTGCGATGTACAGGACACATTCCATTACATGTCTACGGTCCATGATGGTCCTTACATCACTAGATATCTATGGTCCAGGGCAGTTCTTACATCACTAGATGCCTATGGTACGGATCGTTCCTTACATCACTAGATATCTATGGTCCAGGACAGTCCTTACATCACTAGATATCTATGGTCCAGGACAGTTCTTACATCACTAGATATCTATGGTCCAGGACAGTCCTTACATCACTAGATGCCTATGGTCCAGGACAGTCCTTACATCACTAGATATCTATGGTCCAGGGCAGTTCTTACATCACTAGATATCTATGGTCCAGGACAGTCCTTACATCACTAGATGCCTATGGTACGGATCGTTCCTTACATCACTAGATATCTATGGTCCAAGACAGTCCTTACATCACTAGATATCTATGGTACAGGACAGTCCTTACATCACTAGATGCCTATGGTCCAGGACAGTTCTTACATCACTAGATGCCTATGGTCCAGGACAGTCCTTACATCACTAGATGCCTATGGTCCAGGACAGTCCTTACATCACTAGATATCTATGGTACGGATCGTTCCTTACATCACTAGATATCTATGGTACGGATCGTTCCTTATATCACTAGATGTCTATGGTCCAGGACAGTCCTTACATCACTAGATATCTATGGTCCAGGACAGTCCTTACATCACTAGATGCCTATGGTACGGATCGTTCCTTACATCACTAGATATCTATGGTCCATGACAGTCCTTACATCACTAGATATCTATGGTACGGATCGTTCCTTACATCACTAGATATCTATGGTACGGATCGTTCCTTACATCACTAGATGCCTATGGTACGGATCGTTCCTTACATCACTAGATATCTATGGTCCATGACAGTCCTTACATCACTAGATATCTATGGTACGGATCGTTCCTTACATCACTAGATGCCTATGGTACGGATCGTTCCTTACATCACTAGATATCTATGGTACGGATCGTTCCTTACATCACTAGATATCTATGGTACGGATCGTTCCTTACATCACTAGATATCTATGGTACGGATCGTTCCTTATATCACTAGATATCTATGGTACGGATCGTTCCTTACATCACTAGATATCTATGGTACGGATCGTTCCTTATATCACTAGATATCTATGGTACGGATCGTTCCTTATATCACTAGATGCCTATGGTACGGATCGTTCCTTACATCACTAGATATCTATGGTCCAGGTTGGTCCTTACATCTTGGTCCAGGACAGCCTTTAAACTAGATGTCAATGATCCAGGACAATCCCTGCATTATGAGATGTCTATGGTCTAGGTCGGTCCTTACATCACTAGATATCTATGGTCCAGGGCAGTTCTTACATCACTAGATATCTATGGTACGGATCGTTCCTTATATCACTAGATGTCTATGGTCCAGGTTGGTCCTTACATCTTGGTCCAGGACAGCCTTTAAACTAGATGTCAATGGTCCAGGACAATCCCTGCATTATGAGATGTCTATGGTCTAGGTCGGTCCTTACATCACTAGATGTCTACGGTCCAGGTCGGTCCCTCCATTACTAGATACTTATGGTCCAGGTCGGTCCTTACATAACTAGATGCCTGTGGTCCATGATGGTCCTTACATCAATAGGTGTCTAATGTCCAGGCTGGTTCTTACATCCCAGTTGATATCTATGGTCCAGGTTGGTCCTTACATCATTAAATGTCTATGGTCCAGTTCATTCCTTACATCACTAGATGCCTATGGTTCAGGGTGGGTCGTACATCTGTATAGTCTACAGTCCGGGTAGGGCCTTATATCACTAGATGTCTTTGATCCAGGTTATTCTTTACATAACTAGATGCCTATGGTCCATGATGGTCCTTACATCATTAGATGTCTATGGTCCAGGTTAGTCCATATGTCACTAGCTGTCTATGTTTCACAATGGTTCTTACATCACTAGATGTCAATGGTCCAGGACAACCCTTACATCCCTAGATGCCTATGATCCAGGTCAGTCCTTATATCACTAGATGCCTATGATCCAGGTCAGTCCTTACATCACAAGATGTCTAAGGTCCATGAATGTACATACATTACTAGATGTCTATGGCCTCACTCAGTTCTTTCATCACTAGATGTCTATGGTCCAGGTCGGTCTTTACATCACTAGATGTCAATGATCCAGGACAATCTCTGTATTATGAGATGTCTATGGTCCAGGACAAACCATATATCACTAGATGCCTATGGTCCGAATTGTTCCTTATATCGCTAGATATCTATGGTCCAGGTTGGTCCTTACATTGCTAGATGCCTTTGGTCCAGGACAGTCTTTACATCACTAAATGTCAATGGTCCACCACAATCCCTGTATTACGAGATGTCTATGGTCCAGGACAATCCCTGTATTACGAGATGTCTATGGTCCAGGACAATCCCTGTATTACGAGATGTCAGTGGTTCAGGACAAACCTTATATCACTAGATGTCTATGGTCCGAATCGTTCCTTATATCACTAGATATCTATGGTCCAGGTTGGTCCTTACATTGCTAGATGCCTTTGGTCCAGGACAGCCTTTACATCACTAAATGTCAATGGTCCAGCACAATCCCTGTTTTACGAGATGTCTATGGTCCAGGACAATCCCTGTATTACGAGATGTCAATGGTCCAGGACAACCCTTACAACACTAGATGCCTATGGTCCAGGACAGTCCTTATATCACAAGATACCTATGGTCCAGGTCGGTCCTTACATCATTAGTTGTCTACAGTCCAGGTCGGTTCCTCCATTGCTAGACACTTATGGTTCAGGTTGGTCCTTACAACACTAGCTGTCTATAGTCCAGGTCGGTCCTTACATTACTAGACGCTTGTGGTCCATGATGGTCCCTACATCAATAGGTGTCTATGTGGCGCCCTGGACAAGCCAGGTCGTCACAAGAACTACACCAACACACCCCACACCCCGGTTAGGCACACCGAAGCCAAACACAAATCCTTGTTGCCTTCCTCCAGGGGCTTATGTCCACACCAGGGGGTGGGCCAGGCGGTTGGTCCCGCCCACCGAGGAGTTCACAGTCCTGGAGGCGGGAAAAGGAGTCAGTTGAGTTCAGTTCAGTTGAGTTGTAGGAAGTGAAGTGGTAAAGGAGCAGACTGACAGCGTCCGGGTGTGTGGCCCGGACGGTACAGCAAGGTTGGCAGATGGTGGTGACCGTCTGCAGGAGAGGCTAATCAGAGTGAACCGTAAGGACCGTGGACGGGCGGTGGCCCGGCGGTACCGGACCGGTGAACAAAGAGAAGCCAGCACCATCCGGCAGGGCTTACGGACCCCGACAAGGCTAGGAGTCGCCGTTGAATTTGTCAAATTCGTTAGCGAAGGGAACCTCCAGGGTTTCCTAGCAGTCAAGACACGATTGAAGGCAACAGCTCACACCGTAAAGGGAAACACAGTCACCGCCAAGGCTACAGTTCCCAGGGCCAGAGCCTGCGGGCAAAAGGGGCTCCTCCAGCAACCATCCAAGCTGGGGAGCGGGTTACCGGTGGGAACCCATTGGGACCGTACATACTACACAGGTGCAGGGAAAGGCAGTCACCATCAACCTGCCGGGAGGAGAAACACCGCAGCCGTCTGTGGGACCCGTCCATCCAGCCGTTTGTTTCATCAGAGACTCCGTGTGTGTTACTGGCTGAGTGAGTACCACCGTGCCGTGCAGCACAGCGCTGCCCCCGCGACCCTGCACCTCACCAGGCCCCGTAACCCGCCTGCCATACATCCCTACCCCTCACCGGGCCCCGGGACAACCAACTTCCCTACCCACGGAGGGGAGAACCAACATCCAAGCTGCTCCCTGTCATCGCTCCCGGGATCCCCGTCCAGAGCAGCGGTGGTGTCACAACCTCACCACAACCGTGGGTGGCGTCACGGACAATATCCCTAAACCCAAACCTTCCCCCTTTTCACTCACGGGCGAGGAACGCCGCTCGAGTCCCCGGGATCCGGCCCACCGCTCGAGCCACCACCGAGCAGCAGCAGCAGCAGTAGCTGGACCCGAGCAGTGGGTGAGCGCAGCGTCCCCTCCTCCGCCCGCGACATCTAATGTCCAGGTTGGTCCTTACACCACTAGATGCCTATGGTCCCAGTCAGTCCTTACACCACTAGATGCCAATAGTCAAGGTCGGCCCTTCCATTACTAGACACTTATGGTTCAGGTTGGCCCTTACTTAACTAAATGTCTAAGGTCTAGATCGGTCCTATGGTAAAGGTCGGTCCTTACATCACTAGATGGCTATGGTCCAGTTTAGTCCCCCCGTTACTAGACACTTATGGTCCAAGTTGGTCTTCCTTACATCACAAGGTGCCTATGGCCCAAGTCAGTCCTTACATGACTTGATGTCTAAGGTCCACGATGCCTATGGTCCAGGTCGGTCCTAACATCACTAGATGTCTATGGTCCATGATGGTCCTCACGTCACTAGATGCCTATGGTCCAGATCGGTATTTAAATGTCTAAATATCTATGGTTCAGGACAGTCCTTACATCACTTGATGTCTATGGTGCAGGTTGGTCTGTACATCAGCAGATATCTATGGTCCGGGTCAGGCTTTCCATCACTAGATGTCTGTGGTCCAGGTTATTCCTTACTTATCTAGATGCCTATGGTGCACGATGATCCTTATATCACAAGATGTCTATGGTCCAGGTTGGTCCTTATATAACTAGATGACTATGCTCCAGGTTAGTCCTTACATCACTAGATGGCTATGGTGGAGATGGGTCCAAACATCACTAGATGTTTATGGTCCATGATGATCCTTACATCATTAGATATCTATGGTCCACAAATGTTCTTACATCACTAGATGTCTATGGTCCAGTTCAGTCCTTATCACTACATACCTATGATCTGCATCGGTCTTTATATCACTAGATGCCAATGGTCCAGGTCGAGCCTTACATCATTACATGTCTATGGTCCATGGATGTCCTTACATCACTAGATGCCTATGGTCCAAGTTGCTCCTTACATCACTAGATGTCTATGGTCCAGGTTGGTCCTTACATTACTAGATGCCTATGGTCCCAGTCAGTCCTTACATCACTAGATTTCAATGGTCCAGGTTAGTTCTTACATCACTATATGTGTATAGTCCAAGTCGTTCCTTACATAACTAGATGTCTAAGGTCCAGGTCGGTCCTTACATCACTTGAAATCTATGGTCCAGGTTGGTCCTTACATCGTTAAATGCCTATGGTCCAGGTCATTCCTTGCATCACTAGATGCTTATGGTCCAGGTTGGTCCATACATCATTAGATGTCTTTCATCCATGTCAATCCTTACATCACTAGATGTCTGTGGTCCAGTTCAGTCCTTACAACAATAGATGCCAATGGTCCAGGTCGGTCCTTATATCACTAGATGTCAACAGCCCAGGTCGGTTCCTCCATTGGTCCAAGTTTGTCCTTACATAATTAGATGCCTATGGTCCAAGTCAGTCCTTCCATTACTAGATGTATATGGTCCAGGTTGGCCCTAGCATCAATAGATGTCTATTATCCAGGTCAGTCCTTACATCACTAGATGCCTATGGTACAGGTTGGTCCTTACATACAAGATGCCTATGGCTCCAGTCGGTCCTTACATGACTTAAGGTCTCAGGTCCACAATGCCTATGGTCCATGTCAGTCCTTACATCACTAGATGTCTATTGTCCATGATGGTCCTTATATCACTATATGTCTATGGTCCAGGTTGGTCCTTACATCACAAGATGCCTATGGTCCCAATAAGTCCTTACATGACTAGATGTCTATGGTCCAGGATGGTCCATACATCAGTAGATGTCTATGGTCCGGGCCGGTCCTTATATCACTAGATGTCTATGGTCCAGGGTCTGTCGTACATCACTAGATGTTTATAGTCTGAGTTGGGCCTTACATCACTAGATGTCTGTGATACAGGTTATTCCTTACATAATTAGATGGCTATGGTCCATGATGGTCCTTACATCACTAGATGTCTATGGTTCAGGTCGATCCTTACATCACTAGATATCTATGGTCTAGTTTGGTCCTTACATCACTAGATACCTTTGGTCCAGGACAGCCTTTACATTACTAGATGTCAATGGTCCAGGACAATCCCTGTATTACGAGATGTCTATGGTCCAGGACAGTCCTTACATCACTAGATGTCTATGGTCTGGTTCGTTCCTTATATCACTAGATGTCTGTGGTCCAGGTTGGTTCTTACATAACCAGATGTCTATGGTCCAAGATAGTCCTTAAATCACTATGTCTATGGTTCAAGTCGGTACTTACATCACTCAATGTCTATGGTCTAGGTTAGTCTTTACATCCCTAGATGTCTACGTTTCACAATGTTTCTTACATTATTAGGTGTCTGTGGTCTAGTATGGTCTTTACATCACTAGATGTCTATGGTCAATGAATGTACTAACATTACTAGATGCCTATGTTCCCACTCAGTCCTTTCATCACTGGATGTCAATGGTCCAGGTCGGTCTTTGAATCATTCATGTCTATGGTTCACCTTAGTCCTTACACCACTAGATGTCTCTGGTCCAGAATATTTCTTATATCACTACATGTCTATGGTTCACGTTAGTCCTTTCCTCACTAGATGTCTATGCTCCAGGTCAATCCTTACATCGCTAGTTGTTTATGGTCCAGGTTGGTCCTTGCATCGCTAGATGTCTATGGTCCAGGTCGGTCCTTACATCGCTTGATGTCTATGGTTCATGTTAGTCCTTTCCTCACTAGATGTCTGTGGTACAGGTTGGTCTTTACATCACTAGACCTCTATGGTTCAGGATGGTTTTTACTTACTGGATGTCAATGGTCCAGGACAACCCTTACTTCACTAGATGCTTATGGTCCAGGACAGTTCTTACATCACTAGATGCTTATGGTCTAGGATAGTCCTTACATCACTAGATGCTTATGGTCCAGGACAGTTCTTACATCACTAGATGCTTATGGTCTAGGATAGTCCTTACATCACTAGATGCTTATGGTCCAGGACAGTTCTTACATCACTACATGCCTATGGTCCAGGACAGTCCATACATCACTAGATGCCTATGGTCCAGGACAGTTCTTACATCACTACATGCCTATGGTCCAGGACAGTCCATACATCACTAGATGCCTATGGTCCAGGACAGTCCATACATCACTAGATGCCTATGGTCCAGGACAGTCCATACATCACTAGATGCCTATGGTCCAGGACAGTCCATACATCACTAGATGCCTATGGTCCAGGACAGTCCTTACATCACTAGATGCCTATGGTCCAGGACAGTTCTTACATCACTACATGCCTATGGTCCAGGACAGTTCTTACATCACTAGACCTCTATGGTTCAGGATGGTCTTTACTTTACTGGATGTCAATGGTCCAGGACAACCCTTACTTCACTAGATGCTTATGGTCCAGGACAGTTCTTACATCACTAGATGCTTATGGTCCAGGACAGGTCTTACATCACTAGATGCCTATGGTCCAGGACAGTCCATACATCACTAGATGCTTATGGTCCAGGACAGTTCTTACATCACTAGATGCCTATAGTCCAGGACAGTCCATACATCACTAGATGCCTATGGTCCAGGACAGTCCATACATCACTAGATGCTTATGGTCTAGGACAGTCCTTACATCACTAGATGCCTATGGTCCAGGTTGGTCCTTACATCATTTGATGCCTATAGTCTGGATCATTCCTTATATCATTACATGTCTATAGTCCAGGTTCGTTTTATTGTCACTGGATGTCTATGTTCCAGGTTGGTCCTTATCTTACTAGATGTCTGTGGTCCAGGTCGGTTCTTACATCACTAGAAGTCTATGGTTCACGTTAGTCCTTACATCATTAGATGTCTGTAGTCCAGGTTGGTCTTATTGTCACTGGATGTCTATGTTCCAGGTCGGTTCTTACATCACTAGAAGTCTATGGTTCACGTTAGTCCTTACATCATTACATGTCTATAGTCCAGGTTGGTCTTATTGTCACTGGATGTCTATGTTCCAGGTTGGTCCTTATCTTACTAGATGTCTATGGTCCGCATTGGTTTTTACATCGGTAGATGCCTATGGTCCAGGTGGGACATTGCAGTACCTTCGCAGGGTTGAGGAGGGCTCCCCCATCACCTTCTCCCTCCTCCAGTTCTGCAGAGAACTTTTCCTTCTCCCCCTCCCACACATCCACACACATACAGTGATGCTCCATCCTTCCGACGGTTTACGCCGGGGTAACCGGAGTGTTGGGCGCTTACCTCGGAATGCCACCTTGGCGATGCGGTCGCCCTTTCCCCGTAGGTCCGTCACGGTCTTCAGGTGAACTATTAAAGCCATAGTTTGGGGGATCAGTCATCCAGCGAGGAGGAGAGCGGCTAATCCTGAGATGCTGCCTCCGGAGCTGTGCGCCTCGCTCTCCCTCATACACTGTGCAATGAGAGGGAAGACGAGGAAGGGGGGCCGCTCCATGGAGCGCCAATCTCCTCCCTCCGCACTGGCTCTCCGGATAACTCGAGCCCCTTTTTCCTTCCTTTTGCAGATAGGAGACCTGTAAATTATTCACAATGGCCAGATGCAATGGTCTCTGCTTTCAGCACAATAAACACGAACGTATAGTCATAAAGGGTTAAGTCTATGGGGTGAGTGAAGGTAATAGGACCATCAGGTCCACACTATTATACCGTAATTACACGATGATGATGACCCCCTCCTGTACGATGTACACCTCCACTGCCGCCTGCGGGACCACCACCGCTATGTCCAAGACCCCCACCCTGAGGACAAGGACCTGAAGCCCCCCAATATTACTGTAAGGTGCTGTCCAGGCAGCGACAAGTAGATCAGAACTGGCTAATAGCAGAAAAGTCGTCATACCCCCTCCACCACGTCTGTTCTGCTTCTCGGACCTCTTCCCTCCATCCGCAGCGATGGCGTCCTGACACGGACACGTCATAGCGCACGGTGTACGGCGATCTCATCTGGAAAGTAAACTGAAATATAAGGGTATATTGTTCATACACTATATAGCGGTATTATGCAGAGGCTTGCAAAAGTTTAGGCACCCCTGGTCAAAATTACTTCTATTGTGAACAATTTAGCGAGTTGAAGATGAAATGATCTGTAAAAGGCAGAAAGTTACAGATGACACGTTCCATTTGTATTTTAGGTAAAAAAAAAATATATTTATCTTTTACATTTTTAAATTAGCAAAATAGGAAAATGGGCCGATGCAAAAGTTTGTGCACCCTGCATGGTTAAGAACTAGTAGCACCCCCTTTGGTAAGTATCACAGATTGTAAACACTTTTTGTAGCAATCAAGGGTTTTGAGGGATTTTCATCCATTCTTTCTTGGAGACGTCTTCCAGTTCTGTGAGATTCCTGGCTCATCTTGCATGCTCTGCTCTTCTTTGGAGACGTCTTCCAGTTCTGTGAGATTCCTGGCTCGCTTTGCATGCTCTGCTCTTCCTTGGAGATGTCTTCCAGTTCTGTGAGATTCTTGGCTCATCTTGCATGCTCTGCTCTTCTTTGGAGACGTCTTCCAGTTCTGTGACATTCAAGGGTCTTCTTGCATGCACTGCTCTTCCTTGGAGACGTCTTCCAGTTCTGTGAGATTCCTGGCTCCTCTTGCATGCACTGCTCTTCCATGGAGACGTCTTCCAGTTCTGTGAGATTCCTGGCTCCTCTTGCATGCACTGCTCTTCCATGGAGACGTCTTCCAGTTCTGTGAGATTCCTGGCTCCTCTTGCATACACTGCTCTTCCATGGAGACGTCTTCCAGTTCTGTGAGATTCTTGGCTCATCTTGCATGCACTGCTCTTCCATGGAGACATCTTCCAGTTCTGTGAGATTCTTGGCTCATCTTGCATGCTCTGCTCTTCTTTGGAGACGTCTTCCAGTTCTGTGAGATTCCTGGCTTGTCTTGCATGCTCTGCTCTTCTTTGGAGACGTCTTCCAGTTCTGTGAGATTCTTGGCTCATCTTGCATGCACTGCTCTTCCATGGAGACATCTTCCAGTTCTGTGAGATTCTTGGCTCATCTTGCATGCTCTGCTCTTCTTTGGAGACGTCTTCCAGTTCTGTGAGATTCTTGGCTCATCTTGCATGCTCTGCTCTTCTTTGGAGACGTCTTCCAGTTCTGTGAGATTCTTGGCTCATCTTGCATGCTCTGCTCTTCTTTGGAGACGTCTTCCAGTTCTGTGAGATTCTTGGCTCATCTTGCATGCACTGCTCTTCCATGGAGACGTCTTCCAGTTCTGTGAGATTCTTGGCTCATCTTGCATGCACTGCTCTTCCATGGAGACGTCTTCCAGTTCTGTGAGATTCTTGGCTCATCTTGCATGCACTGCTCTTCCATGGAGACATCTTCCAGTTCTGTGAGATTCTTGGCTCATCTTGCATGCTCTGCTCTTCTTTGGAGACGTCTTCCAGTTCTGTGAGATTCCTGGCTTGTCTTGCATGCTCTGCTCTTCTTTGGAGACGTCTTCCAGTTCTGTGAGATTCTTGGCTCATCTTGCATGCACTGCTCTTCCATGGAGACATCTTCCAGTTCTGTGAGATTCTTGGCTCATCTTGCATGCTCTGCTCTTCTTTGGAGACGTCTTCCAGTTCTGTGAGATTCTTGGCTCATCTTGCATGCTCTGCTCTTCTTTGGAGACGTCTTCCAGTTCTGTGAGATTCTTGGCTCATCTTGCATGCTCTGCTCTTCTTTGGAGACGTCTTCCAGTTCTGTGAGATTCTTGGCTCATCTTGCATGCTCTGCTCTTCTTTGGAGACGTCTTCCAGTTCTGTGAGATTCAAGAGTCTTCTTGCATGCACTGCTCTTCCTTGGAGACGTCTTCCAGTTCTGTGAGATTCCTGGCTCCTCTTGCATGCACTGCTCTTCCATGGAGACGTCTTCCAGTTCTGTGAGATTCCTGGCTCCTCTTGCATGCACTGCTCTTCCATGGAGACGTCTTCCAGTTCTGTGAGATTCCTGGCTCCTCTTGCATGCACTGCTCTTCCATGGAGACGTCTTCCAGTTCTGTGAGATTCTTGGCTCATCTTGCATGCACTGCTCTTCCATGGAGACGTCTTCCAGTTCTGTGAGATTCTTGGCTCATCTTGCATGCTCTGCTCTTCTTTGGAGACGTCTTCCAGTTCTGTGAGATTCTTGGCTCATCTTGCATGCTCTGCTCTTCTTTGGAGACGTCTTCCAGTTCTGTGAGATTCAAGGGTCTTCTTGCATGCACTGCTCTTCCTTGGAGACGTCTTCCAGTTCTGTGAGATTTCTGGCTCGTCTTGCATGCACTGCTCATCCTTGGAGACATCTTCCAGTTCTGTGAGATTCCTGGCTTGAGTTGCATGCACTGCTCTTCCCTTGGAGACGTCTTCCAGTTCTGTGAGATTCCTGGCTTGTCTTGCATGCTCTGCTCTTCTTTGGAGACGTCTTCCAGTTCTGTGAGATTCCTGGCTCATCTTGCATGCACTGCTCTTCCTTGGAGACGTCTTCCAGTTCTGTGAGATTCCTGGCTTGTCTTCCATGCTCTGCTCTTCTTTGGAGACGTCTTCCAGTTCTGTGAGATTCAAGGGTCTTCTTGCATGCACTGCTCTTCCTTGGAGACGTCTTCCAGTTCTGTGAGATTTCTGGCTCGTCTTGCATGCACTGCTCATCCTTGGAGACATCTTCCAGTTCTGTGAGATTCCTGGCTTGAGTTGCATGCATTGCTCTTCCCTTGGAGACATCTTCCAGTTCTGTGAGATTCCTGGCTCGTCTGGTATGTGGATTTTGATGTGTGTTTAGGATCATTATCGATTTGTAAAAGTCATCCTTTCTTCTTTTCTCCTCTTTTCTCCACTTCTCTCCTCTTCAGCTTCATCTTTTTTACAGATGGTGTTATGCTTGCATCAATAATTTGTTGACAATTCATTGAATCCGTTCTTCCCTCTACCCGTGAAATGTTCCTTGTGCCATTGGCTGCACAACCCCATACCATGATTGATCCACCCCCATGCTTAATGGTTGGCGAGATATTATTTTCCTGAAATTCTGTGCCCTTTTTCTCCACACATACCTTTGATCATTGTGGCCATAAAGTCAGTCCACACGACTTGTTTCCAAAATGCATCAGGCTTGTTTAGATGCTCTTTTGCAGACTTCTGACCCTGAATTTTATTGTGAGGACGCAGGAGAGGTTTTCTTTTGATGACTCTTCCATGAAGGTCATATTTGAGCAGGTGTCTCTGAACAGTAGAACAATGTATCACAACTCCAGAGTCTGCTAAATCTTCCTGAAGGTCTTTTGCAGTCATGCAGGGGCTCTGATTTGCCTCCCTAGCAATCCTACGAGCAGATCTCACAGAAATGTTGCTTGGTCTTCTAGACCTGATCTTGACCTCCACTGTTCCTGGTAACGGCCATTTCCTAATTACACTTTGCACTGAGGAAAGAGCAACTTGAAAACGCTTTATCTTCTTATAGCCTTCTCCTGCTTTGGGGGCCTTCACTATTTTCAGAGTGCTAGGCAGCTGCTTAGAAGAAGAGGAGGAGGCTGGGTTTTTATAAAGTTGTGAAATTTTCATCACCCAACCTCTCCTAACAATGATGGTGAACAAGCCATAACCTTAATAGGCTAATTAAGGTCTGAAACCTTGGTCAAAGTTATCTGAGCGCACAAATCTCCAAGGGTGCCCAAACTTTTGCATCAGCCCTATTTTCTTTTTGTAATTTTTAAAATGTAAAAGATGACTTTATGCCTTTTAGAGATCATTTCATCTTCAACTTGCTTAACTGTTCAAAAATAACAACAGTAATTTTGACCAGGGGTGTTCAAACTTTTGCATGCCACTGCATGGGATGTATATGGAAGTATTCTAACTGTGGTATAACATACTGTATTTTATGTGCGTTGTAGGGCAGCATTATTATTGTAGTGTAGCTCCTTTCAGACTAATCTGACCAGATTCTAGAAAAGAAGCAAGTTCTAAACTGGCCATGGATGTTGTCTCTCTGGACTTTTTAAGGGTGTCATAGAAAAGGTTAAAACAGAAAATGAGAACATTTGTACAAGAAAAATTTGTGTAATTGAGTTACCAACTGGCTCAGTGATAGGAAACAGAGGATGTTATTAATGGAACACACTCGCGTTGGTCACATTTAACAGTGGGATTCAACAGGTGTCAGTATTGGGCCCTCTTCTTTTTAATATATTTATTAATGACTTTGTAGAGGACATACTGAGTAGAATTTCAATATTTGATACAAAACTCAGTATGGTAATTTAGACAGCAGAGGATAATTTAATATTACAGAGGGATTTGTATAAGCTGGAGGTTTGAGCTGAGAAGCGATTATTGAAGTTTAATATGGATAAATGTAAGATGATGCACTTGGGCAGAGGAAATACAATTTATTATTATGTACTTAATTGTAAAACACTGGGTAAAACTGTCACTGAAAAATACTTCGGTGTACGGGTGTACGGCAAACTCAATTTTAGTGACCAGCGTCAGGCAGCTGCTGCCAAGGCTGATAAAATAATGGGATGCATTAATAAAGGTATAGATGCGAACGGTGAGCGCATAGTTGTACCCCTATACAAGTCACTAGTGCGGCCACACTGAATACTATGAAATTATTACAACTGAATATGGCAAAATTATTAATATGGCGTTATATAAGTTTACGTCCTTATGTACCGCCATTTACTGCACAGCGCTTTACAGACGTCATCATCATTGTCCCCATTGGGGCTCATAATCTACATTCCCTATCAGTATGTCTTTGGAGCGTGGCTGGAAACCAGAATACCTGTATTATTTAGGCTTATTATATGGCAGTATTATTACTGTAGTGCTATATAGACTATATATACAGTATTACATAGGCTGTATATGGCAGTATTATTACTGTAGTGATATATAGGCTATATATACAGTATTACATAGGCTGTATATGGCAGTATTATTACTGTAGTGATATATAGGCTATATATACAGTATTATCTAGGCTGCATATGGCAGAATTATTACTGTAGTGATATATAGGCTATATATACAGTATTACATAGACTGTATATGGCAGTATTATTACTGTAGTGATATATAGGCTATATATACAGTATTACATAGACTGTATATGGCAGTATTATTACTGTAGTGATATATAGGCTATATATACAGTATTACATAGACTGTATATGGCAGTATTATTACTGTAGTGATATATAGGCAATATGTACAGTATTACATAGACTGTATATGGCAGTATTATTACTGTAGTGATATATAGGCTATATATACAGTATTACATAGACTGTATATGGCAGTATTATTACTGTAGTGATATATAGGCTATATATACAGTATTACATAGACTGTATATGGCAGTATTATTACTGTAGTGATATATAGGCTATATATACAGTATTACATAGACTGTATATGGCAGTATTATTACTGTAGTGATATATAGACTATATATACAGTATTACATAGGCTGTATATGGCAGTATTATTACTGTAGTGATATATAGGCTATATATACAGTATTACATAGGCTGTATATGGCAGTATTATTACTGTAGTGATATATAGGCTATATATACAGTATTATCTAGGCTGCATATGGCAGAATTATTACTGTAGTGATATATAGGCTATATATACAGTATTACATAGACTGTATATGGCAGTATTATTACTGTAGTGATATATAGGCTATATATACAGTATTACATAGACTGTATATGGCAGTATTATTACTGTAGTGATATATAGGCTATATATACAGTATTACATAGACTGTATATGGCAGTATTATTACTGTAGTGATATATAGGCAATATGTACAGTATTACATAGACTGTATATGGCAGTATTATTACTGTAGTGATATATAGGCTATATATACAGTATTACATAGACTGTATATGGCAGTATTATTACTGTAGTGATATATAGGCTATATATACAGTATTACATAGACTGTATATGGCAGTATTATTACTGTAGTGATATATAGGCTATATATACAGTATTACATAGACTGTATATGGCAGTATTATTACTGTAGTGATATATAGGCGATATATACAGTATTACATAGATTGTATATGGCAGTATTACTGTAGTGATATATAGGCTATATATACAGTATTACATAGACTGTATATGGCAGTATTATTACTGTAGTGATATATAGGCTATATATACAGTATTACATAGACTGTATATGGCAGTATTATTACTGTAGTGATATATAGGCGATATATACAGTATTACATAGATTGTATATGGCAGTATTACTGTAGTGATATATAGGCTATATATACAGTATTACATAGACTGTATATGGCATATTATTACTGTAGTGATATATAGGCGATATGTACAGTATTACATAGACTGTATATGGCAGTATTATTACTGTAGTGATATATAGGCTATATATACAGTATTATCTAGGCTGCATATGGCACTATTATTACTGTAGTGATATATAGGCTATATATACAGTATTACATAGACTGTATATGGCAGTATTATTACTGTAGTGATATATAGGCTATATATACAGTATTACATAGACTGTATATGGCAGTATTATTACTGTAGTGATATATAGGCTATATATACAGTATTATCTAGGCTGCATATGGCACTATTATTACTGTAGTGATATATAGGCTATATATACAGTATTACATAGACTGTATATGGCAGTATTATTACTGTAGTGATATATAGGCTATATATACAGTATTACATAGACTGTATATGGCAGTATTATTACTGTAGTGATATATAGGCGATATATACAGTATTACATAGACTGTATATGGCAGTATTATTACTGTAGTGATATATAGGCTATATATACAGTATTACATAGACTGTATATGGCAGTATTATTACTGTAGTTATATAGGCTATATACTGTATACACAATATTATGTAGGCTGTATATGGCAGTATTATTACTGTAGTGTTATACAGGCTATATTACACTATTATCTAGGCTGTATATGGCAATATTATTACTATAGTGTTATACAGGCTATATTACAGTATTATCTAGGCTGTATATGGCAATATTATTACTATAGTGTTATACAGGCTATATTACACTATTATCTAGGCTGTATATGGCAATATTATTACTATAGTGTTATACAGGCTATATTACAGTATTATCTAGGCTGTATATGGCAATATTATTACTATAGTGTTATACAGGCTATATTACAGTATTATCTAGGCTGTATATGGCAATATTATTACTATAGTGTTATACAGGCTATATTACAGTATTATCTAGGCTGTATATGGCAATATTATTACTATAGTGTTAAACAGGTTCTACATACAGTATTACATAGGCTGTATATGGCAGTATTATTACTGTAGTGTTATACAGGCTATATTACAGTATTATCTAGGCTGTATATGGCAGTATTACTGTAGTGTTATATAGGCTATATATACAGTATTACATAGACTGTATATGGCAGTATTATTACTGTAGTGTTATATAGGCTAGATATAGAGTCTGATGTAGGCTGTATATGACATTATTATTGTTATTATTATTTTGTTATATAGGATATATATACAGTACTATCTAGGCTATATATGGCTGCATTATTACTATGGGGTTGTATGAGCTTTATATACAGTATTACATAAGCTGTATATGGCAGTATTATTATTATTATTGTTGTGTTACATAGGCTGTATAAGGCAATATTATTATGTTGTGTTATGTAGGCTGTATATATTGTACGACATGGGCTATATATGGCAGTATTATTACTGTGGTATTTGCTATATGAGCTGTATAGGGCAATACTATCATTATGTTGTTCTATTTGCTATACCTGCTGTATTGCATTGATTGTATACGGCAGCACTATTTGTTGAATAGATGGCAGGGCAATATGGACGCTATATTATAGCATCACTCAATATACAATATATGACGGTATTATTTATTGACCAGTGATCATGGCTGGATCGCCCACCCTATACGGGGTAACAGTGCTGCCCCCTGTATGTCCACGTCTCTACAGTACAGATATTGGAAATGACAGGGGGTCTCCAGGAGGATTTGTTGAGGGTCTCTGTGGGGTACAGCAGGAAGGGGCTATCCTCAGCCTGGGGCAGGCAGCTATTGTGGGGTCACTCAGTGCTATTGGCAGGAGAGCTCTTCACAGGCTCCAGGACTGATTATATCCGATGTAGCAGAGCCGAGTGTGCCCCGTGCTGGAGGTGTGCTGCTCTGTCACGTGACTTACATAGGACTGCAGGGATAACGCAACAGATGATGAGCAGTTCCCCTCTGCTGCATCTGTGCATGTTATACCCGTGCATATCATCACATACACATAGAGGAAGCCGCAGCCGAGCAATAGAAATCCAGGGAAGCTGTGCGGAACATTCCCAGCCGCGGCCACACGGGGGCAGCACTGAGCCTATAGACACTGCATAGGAAGCACCGGCCGGGAATTGTGAAGGCTCCGGATGAAATACTGATATATTGTATCCGCTCCGGACAATCCCACACGAGAAATTAATTTACCTGCACTGATACATTGTAACAAACAGGAGAGTTTATTATACAAAATCTTATCGAGGCTACCTTTGTAAAAGACTTGCTGTTTATGAATGCAATCATATTCCATCACATCCACTGCTTACAACCTACTGAACTTCCTACAGCTGGAGGTTTGTTACAATTACATCCACTCTACACAATCATCTAAAAAGAAGCATAAAGCAGATACAGAAGGAACACAAAGTGGGATATAATCAGGTGTATATACAGCAGTAATGTACGGTGTGATATCCCCGGCTGTAGCTATGGGATTGTGTTATGTCAGGTGTATATACAGCAGTAATGTACAGCGTGATATCCCCGGCTGTAGCTATGGGATTGTGTTATGTCAGGTGTATATACAGCAGTAATGTACAGTGTGATATCCCCGGCTGTAGCTGTGGGATTGTGTTATGTCAGGTGTATATACAGCAGTAATGTACAGCGTGATATCCCCGGCTGTAGCTATGGGATTGTGTTATGTCAGGTGTATATACAGCAGTAATGTACAGCGTGATATCCCCAGCTGTAGCGGTGGAATTGTGTTATGTCAGGTGTATATACAGCAGTAATGTACGGTGTGATATCCCCGGCTGTAGCTGTGTGATTGTGTTATGTCAGGTGTATATACAGCAGTAATGTACAGTGTGATATCACCGGCTGTAGCTGTGTGATTGTGTTATGTCAGGTGTATATACAGCAGGAATGTACAGTGTGATATCACCGGCTGTAGCTGTGTGATTGTGTTATGTCAGGTGTATATACAGCAGGAATGTACAGTGTGATATCACCAGCTGTAGCTGTGGGATTGTGTTACATGCAGGGTGTATATACAGCAGTAATGTACAGTGTGATATCACCGGCTGTAGCTGTGTGATTGTGTTATGTCAGGTGTATATACAGCAGTAATGTACGGTGTGATATCCCCGGCTGTAGCTATGGGATTGTGTTATGTCAGGTGTATATACAGCAGTAATGTACAGTGTGATATCAACGGCTGTAGCTGTGGGATTGTGTTATATCAGGTGTATATACAGCAGTAATGTACGGTGTGATATCACCGGCTGTAGCTGTGGGATTGTGTTATGTCAGGTGTATATACAGCAGTAATGTACAGCGTGATATCCCCGGCTGTAGCTATGGGATTGTGTTATGTCAGGTGTATATACAGCAGTAATGTACAGCGTGATATCCCCAGCTGTAGCGGTGGAATTGTGTTATGTCAGGTGTATATACAGCAGTAATGTACAGTGTGATATCAACGGCTGTAGCTGTGTGATTGTGTTATGTCAGGTGTATATACAGCAGTAATGTACGGTGTGATATCCCCGGCTGTAGCTATGGGATTGTGTTATGTCAGGTGTATATACAGCAGTAATGTACAGTGTGATATCAACGGCTGTAGCTGTGGGATTGTGTTATGTCAGGTGTATATACAGCAGTAATGTACGGTGTGATATCACCGGCTGTAGCTGTGGGATTGTGTTATGTCAGGTGTATATACAGCAGTAATGTACAGTGTGATATCACCAGCTGTAGCTGTGGGATTGTGTTACATGCTGGGTGTATATACAGCGGTAATGTACAGTGTGATATCACCGGCTGTAGCTGTGGGATTGTGTTACATGCAGGGTGTATATACAGCAGTAATGTACAGTGTGATATCACCAGCTGTAGCTGTGGGATTGTGTTACATGCTGGGTGTATATACAGCAGTAATGTACAGTGTGATGTCACCGGCTGTAGCTGTGGGATTGTGTTATGTCAGGTGTATATACAGCAGTAATGTACAGTGTGATATCACTGGCTGTAGCTGTGGGATTGTGTTACGTCAGGTGTATATACAGCAGTAATGTACAGTGTGATATCTCTGGCTGTAGCTGTGGGATTGTGTTACATGCAGGGTGTATATACAGCAGTAATGTACAGCGTGATATCCCTGGCTGTAGCGGTGGAATTGTGTTATGTCAGGTGTATATACAGCAGTAATGTACGGTGTGATATCACCGGCTGTAGCTGTGTGATTGTGTTATGTCAGGTGTATATACAGCAGTAATGTACAGTGTGATATCACCAGCTGTGGGATTGTGTTACATGCTGGGTGTATACACAGCGGTAATGTACAGTGTGATATCACCGGCTGTAGCTGTGGGATTGTGTTATGTCAGGTGTATATACAGCAGTAATGTACAGTGTGATATCCCTGGCTGTAGCTGTGGGATTGTGTTATGTCAGGTGTATATACAGCAGTGATGTACAGTGTGATGTCACCGGCTGTAGCTGTGGGATTGTGTTATGTCAGGTGTATATACAGCAGTAATGTACAGTGTGATATCCCCGGCTGTAGCTGTGGGAGTGTGTTATGTCAGGTGTATATACAGCAGTAATGTACAGTGTGATATCACCGGCTGTAGCTGTGGGATTGTGTTATGTCAGGTGTATATACAGCAGTAATGTACAGTGTGATATCACCGGCTGTAGCTGTGGGATTGTGTTATGTCAGGTGTATATACAGCAGTAATGTACAGTGTGATATCACCGGCTGTAGTTGTAGGATTGTGTTACATGTTGGGTGTATATACACAGTAGTAATGTACAGTGTGATATCACCGGCTGTAGTTGTGTGATTGTGTTACATGCAGGGTGTATATACAGTAGTAATGTACAGTGTGATATCACCGGCTGTAGTTGTGGGATTGTGTTATGTCAGGTGTATATAAAGCAGTAATTACAGTGTGATATCACCGGCTGTAGCTGTGGGATTGTGTTATGTCTGGTGTATATACAGCAGTAATGTACAGTGTGATATCCCCGGCTGTAGTTGTGTGATTGTGTTACATGCAGGGTGTATATACAGCAGTAATGTACAGTGTGATATCACCGGCTGTAGTTGTGTAATTGTGTTACATGCAGGGTGTATATACAGCAGTAATGTACAGTGTGATGTCACCGGCTGTAGCTGTGGGATTGTGTTATGTCAGGTGTATATACAGCAGTAATGTACAGTGTGATGTCACCGGCTGTAGCTGTGGGATTGTGTTATGTCAGGTGTATATACAGCAGTAATGTACAGTGTGATATCACCAGCTGTAGCTGTGGGATTGTATGTCAGGTGTATATACAGCAGTAATGTACAGTGTGATATCACCGGCTGTAGTTGTTGGATTGTTACATGCTGGGTGTATATACACAGTAGTAATGTACAGTGTGATATCACCAGCTGTAGTTGTGTGATTGTGTTACATGCAGGGTGTATATACAGTAGTAATGTACAGTGTGATATCACCGGCTGTAGCTGTGGGATTGTGTTATGTCAGGTGTATATACAGCAGTAATGTACAGTGTGATATCACCGGCTGTAGTTGTGGGATTGTGTTACATGCAGGGTGTATATACAGTAGTAATGTACAGTGTGATATCACCAGCTGTAGTTGTGTGATTGTGTTACATGCAGGGTGTATATACAGTAGTAATGTACAGTGTGATATCACCGGCTGTAGTTGTGTGATTGTGTTACATGCAGGGTGTATATACAGTAGTAATGTACAGTGTGATGTCACCGGCTGTAGTTGTGGGATTGTGTTATGTCAGGTGTATATAAAGCAGTAATTACAGTGTGATATCCCCGGCTGTAGTTGTGTGATTGTGTTACATGCAGGGTGTATATACAGCAGTAATGTACAGTGTGATATCACCGGTTGTAGTTGTGTGATTGTGTTACATGCAGGGTGTATATACAGCAGTAATGTACAGTGTGATGTCACCGGCAGTAGCTGTGGGATTGTGTTATGTCAGGTGTATATACAGCAGTAATGTACAGTGTGATATCACCAGCTGTAGCTGTGGGATTGTGTTATGTCAGGTGTATATACAGCAGTAATGTACAGTGTGATGTCACTGGCTGTAGCTGTGGGATTGTGTTATGTCAGGTGTATATACAGCAGTAATGTACAGTGTGATATCACCAGCTGTAGCTGTGGGATTGTGTTATGTCAGGTGTATATACAGCAGTAATGTACAGTGTGATGTCACCGGCTGTAGCTGTGGGATTGTGTTATGTCAGGTGTATATACAGCAGTAATGTACAGTGTGATATCCCCGGCTGTAGCTGTGGGATTGTGTTATGTCAGGTGTATATACAGCAGTAATGTACAGTGTGATATCCCCGGCTGTAGCTGTGGGATTGTGTTATGTCAGGTGTATATACAGCAGTAATGTACAGTGTGATGTCACCGGCTGTAGCTGTGGGATTGTGTTATGTCAGGTGTATATACAGCAGTAATGTACAGTGTGATATCACCAGCTGTAGCTGTGGGATTGTGTTATGTCAGGTGTATATACAGCAGTAATGTACAGTGTGATATCACCGGCTGTAGCTGTGGGATTGTGTTATGTCAGGTGTATATACAGCAGTAATGTACAGTGTGATATCACCGGCTGTAGTTGTTGGATTGTGTTATATGCTGGGTGTATATACACAGTAGTAATGTACAGTGTGATATCACCGGCTGTAGCTGTGTGATTGTTACATATCGGGTGTATATACAATAGTTATGGGCTGTAGCCCTGTAGTTATTTCTGTGTATTGTGACTTCATAGTGTAGCCCTGTAGTTGTTTCTGTGTATTGTGACTTCATAGTGTAGCCCTGTAGTTGTTTCTGTGTATTGTGACTTCATAGTGTAGCCCTGTGGTTATTGCTGTGTATTGTGACTTCATAGTGTAGCCCTGTGGTTATTGCTGTGTATTGTGACTTCATAGTGTAGCCCTGTAGTTATTTCTGTGTATTGTGACTTCATAGTGTAGCCCTGTAGTTGTTTCTGTGTATTGTGACTTCATAGTGTAGCCCTGTGGTTATTGCTGTGTATTGTGACTTCATAGTGTAGCCCTGTGGTTATTATTGTTTATTGTGACTTCATGTTGTAGCCCTGTAGTTGTTTCTGTGTATTGTGACTTCATAGTGTAGCCCTGTGGTTATTTCTGTGTATTAGGACTTCATAGTGTAGCCCTGTAGTTATTTCTGTGTATTGTGACTTCATAGTGTAGCCCTGTGGTTATTTCTGTGTATTGTGACTTCATAGTGTAGCCCTGTAGTTGTTTCTGTGCATTGTGACATCATGTTGTAGCCCTGTAGTTATTTCTGTGTATTGTGACTTCATAGTGTAGCCCTGTAGTTATTTCTGTCTATTGTGACTTCATGTTGTAGCCCTGTAGTTGTTTCTGTGTATTGTGACTTCATGTTGTAGCCCTGTAGTTGTTTCTGTGTATTGTGACTTCATAGTGTAGCCCTGTAGCTATTTCTGTGTATTGTGACTTCATAGTGTAGCCCTGTGGTTATTTCTGTGTATTGTGACTTCATAGTGTAGCCCTGTAGTTGTTTCTGTGCATTGTGACATCATGTTGTAGCCCTGTAGTTATTTCTGTGTATTGTGACTTCATAGTGTAGCCCTGTAGTTATTTCTGTGTATTGTGACTTCATAGTGTAGCCCTGTAGTTATTATTGTGTATTGTGACTTCATGTTGTTGCCCTGTAGTTGTTGCTGTGTATTGTGACTTCATAGTGTAGCTCTGTAGTTATTTCTGTGTATTGTGACTTCATAGTGTAGCCCTGTAGTTATTTCTGTGTATTGTGACTTCATAGTGTAGCCCTGTAGTTATTATTGTGTATTGTGACTTCATGTTGTAGCCCTGTAGTTGTTTCTGTGTACTGTGACTTCATAGTGTAGCCCTGTGGTTATTCCTGTGTATTGTGACTTCATGTTGTAGCCCTGTAGTTGTTTCTGTGTATTGTGACTTCATAGTGTAGCCCTGTGGTTATTTCTGTGTATTGTGACTTCATAGTGTAGCCCTGTAGTTATTTCTGTGTATTGTGACTTCATAGTGTAGCCCTGTGGTTATTTCTGTGTATTGTGACTTCATAGTGTAGCCCTGTAGTTATTTCTGTGTATTGTGACTTCATAGTGTAGCCCTGTGGTTATTTCTGTGTATTGTGACTTCATAGTGTAGCCCTATGGTTATTTCTGTGTATTGTGACTTCATAGTGTAGCCCTGTGGTTATTTCTGTGTATTGTGACTTCATAGTGTAGCCCTGTAGTTATTATTGTGTATTGTGACTTCATGTTGTAGCCCTGTAGTTGTTTCTATGTATTGTGACTTCATAGTGTAGACCTGTGGTTATCTCTGTGTACTGTGACTTCATAGTGTAGCCCTGTGGTTATTTCTGTGTATTGTGACTTCATAGTGTAGCCCTATGGTTATTTCTGTGTATTGTGACATCATGTTGTAGCCCTGTAGTTATTTCTGTGTATTGTGACTTCATAGTGTAGCCCTGTAGTTGTTTCTGTGTATTGTGACATCATGTTGTAGCCCTGTAGTTATTTCTGTGTATTGTGACTTCATAGTGTAGCCCTATGGTTATTTCTGTGTATTGTGACGTCATGTTGTAGCCCTGTAGTTATTTCTGTGTACTGTGACTTCATAGTGTAGCCCTGTGGTTATTTCTGTGTATTGTGACTTCATAGTGTAGCCCTGTGGTTATTTCTGTGTATTGTAACTTCATAGTGTAGCCCTGTAGTTATTTCTGTGTATTGTGACTTCATAGCGTAGCCCTGTAGTTGTTTCTGTGTATTGTGACTTGATAGTGTAGCCCTGTAGTTGTTTCTGTGTATTGTGACTTCATAGTGTAGCCCTGTGGTTATTGCTGTGTATTGTGACTTCATAGTGTAGCCCTGTGGTTATTGCTGTGTATTGTGACTTCATAGTGTAGCCCTGTAGTTATTTCTGTGTATTGTGACTTCATAGTGTAGCCCTGTAGTTGTTTCTGTGTATTGTGACTTCATAGTGTAGCCCTGTGGTTATTGCTGTGTATTGTGACTTCATAGTGTAGCCCTGTGGTTATTGCTGTGTATTGTGACTTCATAGTGTAGCCCTGTAGTTATTTCTGTGTATTGTGACTTCATAGTGTAGCCCTGTAGTTGTTTCTGTGTATTGTGACTTCATAGTGTAGCCCTGTAGTTGTTTCTGTGTATTGTGACTTCATAGTGTAGCCCTGTGGTTATTGCTGTGTATTGTGACTTCATAGTGTAGCCCTGTAGTTATTTCTGTGTATTGTGACTTCATAGTGTAGCCCTGTAGTTGTTTCTGTGTATTGTGACTTCATAGTGTAGCCCTGTGGTTATTGCTGTGTATTGTGACTTCATAGTGTAGCCCTGTGGTTATTGCTGTGTATTGTGACTTCATAGTGTAGCCCTGTAGTTATTGCTGTGTATTGTGACTTCATAGTGTAGCCCTGTAGTTATTTCTGTGTATTGTGACTTCATAGTGTAGCCCTGTAGTTGTTTCTGTGTATGGTGACATCATGTTGTTGCGCTGTTGCTCGGTGACGGTTTGTTAGGAGTCAGGCGTCCGTGCAGTAACAGTAGGGATCAGGCTGACAGTTGGGATTCTGCTCCCTGCTGCTGGGGGCTTGGATTTCCCTGTGAATCACATTACTGGGGCGCAGCGGACAGATGGCATCCAGGAGCGCGGGCACCCTCGTCACCATCCACAATGTCACCTACATCCCACCTGCTCTCATGCCTGGGTAAGCGTGTATGTTGTGAGACGCGGGTCGGAGTTAACCTCTTCATTGCCTTTCACTATACTTGGTATAGATCCTTTAAAGTATTGTCATTAATTATATATTACACTGAGTGAAAGTCCGGCTCACTGAGTGAAGGTGCTCAGGGGAAATTACACGTATAAAAATATAGAGAACCCCGGCACACAAAAAGTGAAACTTGAAATAACTTTTATTCAGTTTTTATTCAGTTTTTTATGTTGACGTTTCGGCAAAAATTGCCTTTTTCAAAACTAAAAAAATAAACATATATACAATTATTAGTACCATAAATACATAGGATATTATTAATCATATCCATATAAATCATGATAACATCATATATACCTAATAAATTCATGGAAGAATGTATATCTTGTGAAGAATGTCTTTAGACTTGACAAGGATATTTATCTAAAATAAAGGCCCATATATTAGAAACAAACACAAGAAAAAAACTTTTACATTGAATATAGAGGAAATTTCCATATATATATACATATCAAGATCTCCCTTATGGTACAAAAGTAAAACAAGAAATACCAATAAAGTACATCCATATGTAACAATAAACTGATTGAGTTACCTTAAATGGCATAAATAAGAAATCCTAGTGAGGATATGGGAAGCAGATGCCACAATAAAGGTAAACTGAAAAGTAGAGACATAGCGGTCAAACAAGTAAAAAAGGCAATTCCCATAGAGAGACAATTCCCATAGAGAGACAAAGCGCCAAACCATTACCTGTACCCTGGGAGATCAGTGGTGGAGTGGAACGAAACAGAGCCGCAGTGAGGTTTAAATACCTAGTGAGGGCGGGCCAACCTAATTGATTAATCCAAGGAGGAACGCATGATGACACGCAAGCTAGCGCATGCGCGATGAATGCGGAAGTACGCGCATGCGCAATAGCAAAAGAACCAGTGAAATGGAGCGCACGATGAGACGCAAGCAACTCGGAAGTGCGCGCATGCGTGAAATAGAAAAAAGAGAGCGGTGAGACGGGGTGACCCGGATAGAAGCTCCATGTTAACTGAAGAAACCTCATCGTGTCTAAAAAGAAAAAAAGAGGAAATATAAGTAACAATAACAATATAATTACTTATTAGAGAAACTTCTAGTAACATTGGCAAGATTACAGCAAACACTAAGGCGTACTATATATAAATATAAATATAAAAATTACACATATTTGAATAAAACCAAAAATAGAACGGACCCCATATCTCCTGCTCAATAATCATACTCCCTATTAAGACCATTAGGGGAAAGAGTATTAAGCATATGAATCCAATAGGATTCTCTGTTCTTCAATTTCCGGACCCTGTCACCTCCTCGTCTCAATGGAGAAACATGCTCCAATACTTGAAAACGAAGCTGGGACACTGTGTGTCCACATTGTGTAAAATGATGAGGAATTGGTAACATAGTCATCCCACATCGAATGGTGGATTTATGTTTCCCTATGCGGTCTCGGACATGCTGGGTAGTCTCCCCAACATATCCGAGACCGCACGGACACTTTATTAAATAGATAACAAATGATGTGTCACAAGTGAAAAAATCTTTTATATGAAAAACCTTCCCAGTTCGGGGATGTGTAAATTGACTACCCTTAGTCATATTTGAGCAATGGGGACAATGAAGACACGGATAGTTACCCTTCTTGGGTGTCGAAAGAAATGTTTGTCGAGACCGAAGAATCGATGATCCAATGTCCGCTTTGACCAAAAGGTCACGGAGATTAGGGGAACGTTTATAACTAAATAAAGGAGGAGTAGAGAATTCAGTAATTTTAGGATATGATCTCTGCAATACCTGCCAATGTCTGAGTATAATATTCTTAATGATAGGATGATATGGATGGAATGTATTAACGAAGGAAATTAAAGGACCCACTCTCCTAGGTTTGCGAGTTGAATGTAAACTCTCCTGAAAGGCAGACTTAACTAATGACGCAGGATAACCGCGCTGAAGGAATTTTAGTGACATCTCTTCATGCCTCTGTGAACGCTGATTCAACATTGTAACATTACGTGATACCCTTTTATGCTGTGAAATTGGCAGGGAATTTTTCAAATGCCGTGGATGATTACTAGTATAATGCAACAGACTATTACGATCTGTAGGTTTCACATACATGTCAGAAAGAATTCCGCCTCTTTGGTCCAAATGAATCAGTGTATCAAGAAAATTGATACAAGATGCATCCACATGTTGAGTAAAAGAAAGGCCAGTAACCCTGGTGTTTAAGTACTGAAAGAATTCGTCGAAAAGCGACTGAGATCCAGTAAAAACAATGAAGATGTCATCAATGTATCGTTTATAAAACGCTACATGATTGCGGAACAGCTGATGGGTATACACAAACATAGACTCAAAATGAGTCATATATATGTTTGCGTACGGTGGGGCGACATTAGAGCCCATCGCTGTGCCTTTGATCTGAAAATAAAATTGATCCTGAAAAAGGAAATAATTTTTATGAAGGACAATGGACAAAAGATCAAGGCAAAAATCTTTCTGAACTGGGGAAAAATCACTATATTGATTCAAAAACCAAGAAACCGCTGAGATACCAAAAGAGTGGTCAATACTTGTATAAAGGGAATTGACATCCAAAGTGATAAGGAGCGAGCCAGGTGGGAATGGACTAAGAGTCTGTAGCTGATGTAAAAAATCCCCCGTATCACGTAAATACGAAGGAGTTTTGGAAACTAAAGGTGATAAGATACGATCCAACGTTATTGCTAAAGGTGATAGCAAAGAGTCAACAGCAGCCACTATAGGTCGTCCAGGTGGGTGCCACAAATCTTTATGTATTTTTGGCAAAGTATATAAGACTGGAGTGACAGGATTGACTTTGTTCAAATAAGTCGCCAATTTAGAATCAATAATTCCTAAACTGGAATAACGTTGGATCATATCTAAAATATCTTTCTTAATGTTTCCAGATGGATCATGTGATAATGGTAAATATGTGGATTCATCAGCTAATTGGGTTTTAATCTCGGAGACATAATAACTCTTGTCCATCACCACCAAGGATCCGCCCTTATCAGCTGGTTTTATTATGATAGCTGAATTATTCTGAAGAGACCGTAATGCTTGGGTTTCACCAGGAGTAAGATTTTTCTTAATCCGCAACTCCCCATTTTTAACAGTATTCACAAAATTGTCCACATCCGATTTAACAAGAGAAATGAAGGTCTCAGCGGGATGGTAGGTTCTCGGAGGCATGAAGCTACTAGGCATCGTTAAGTTAAGTTTGCTAAAGGAGAATTGGATATCGGGCTGAGTATCTGGCAACACAGGATTCTGATCTAAGGATCCTTGATTGAAATGAACCTTAAGTCTTACCGATCTATAAAATTTATTTAATTCCTGTTCAAGCAGAAAAGAATCAAAATGAGGAGTTGGACAAAAAGATAGACCTTTTTGTAAAACCTGAGACTCTAGGGGGGACAGGGTATAGGAGGAGATATTGAAAATGAGGTCCGTCCTACCTGTGATCTCGTTGTCATACGATCCCCCAGCAGTTGATCTCCTCTGCCCCCTCCTCGTCTTCTTTGTGAAATGACGCGACGTGGTCCTAAAAAAGGTGCCTGATGTGAATCCATATCACTGCCAGAACTTGCAGAAGAAGAAAAGCCAGTCCTGGGCTGGAAACGTCTGCGCTGAGGAGGCTCACCGCACCGCCACCTGTATACTTGACCACGTTTGTAATCCTCCTCATCACGTATAAATTTATTTCGCTTACGTTCTTGGAGAATTTTCTTATAATCCGAAATGGTTGAGTCCATTTTGGACTTCATATTGGATAGATCGGTAGGAGAGAATGTATTTGATAACTGTCCTTCAATAGATGATATTTGATTTGAAATTGTAGCCAATTCTTTATGCAAATAATCGATCGTAAGAGTCATTAAATCATATGAACATTTGTTCAAAATATGCTCAAATGTCGTACAAAAATCCTGGTTGTCAGAAAACAATGTGGGTCGCAATGATACACGCAAACCACGTGGTATCCTTCTGACCTTATAATATTCAGCAAGTGTAACTAGATGGAGCTCCAGGGCTACCTGACGTCTCAACTCACGCTCATATTCCTTAGTCCTGGATTCTTCACTTGGGATAGACAAAAATTGACCAGAAGTAGTAACTCTTGAATGAATAGCAGATAGTTCTTCTTCATTATAAGAAAAAATATTTGAAGCCATAGTAGATATGGTACGTCAGGAGCTCAGGCCAAAAAATAATAGATAACACTGAGTGAAAGTCCGGCTCACTGAGTGAAGGTGCTCAGGGGAAATTACACGTATAAAAATATAGAGAACCCCGGCACACAAAAAGTGAAACTTGAAATAACTTTTATTCAGTTTTTATTCAGTTTTTTATGTTGACGTTTCGGCAAAAATTGCCTTTTTCAAAACTAAAAAAATAAACATATATACAATTATTAGTACCATAAATACATAGGATATTATTAATCATATCCATATAAATCATGATAACATCATATATACCTAATAAAGTCATGGAAGAATGTATATCTTGTGAAGAATGTCTTTAGACTTGACAAGGATATTTATCTAAAATAAAGGCCCATATATTAGAAACAAACACAAGAAAAAAACTTTTACATTGAATATAGAGGAAATTTCCATATATATATACATATCAAGATCTCCCTTATGGTACAAAAGTAAAACAAGAAATACCAATAAAGTACATCCATATGTAACAATAAACTGATTGAGTTACCTTAAATGGCATAAATAAGAAATCCTAGTGAGGATATGGGAAGCAGATGCCACAATAAAGGTAAACTGAAAAGTAGAGACATAGCGGTCAAACAAGTAAAAAAGGCAATTCCCATAGAGAGACAATTCCCATAGAGAGACAAAGCGCCAAACCATTACCTGTACCCTGGGAGATCAGTGGTGGAGTGGAACGAAACAGAGCCGCAGTGAGGTTTAAATACCTAGTGAGGGCGGGCCAACCTAATTGATTAATCCAAGGAGGAACGCATGATGACACGCAAGCTAGCGCATGCGCGATGAATGCGGAAGTACGCGCATGCGCAATAGCAAAAGAACCAGTGAAATGGAGCGCACGATGAGACGCAAGCAACTCGGAAGTGCGCGCATGCGTGAAATAGAAAAAAGAGAGCGGTGAGACGGGGTGACCCGGATAGAAGCTCCATGTTAACTAACGGACATTGGATCATCGATTCTTCGGTCTCGACAAACATTTCTTTCGACACCCAAGAAGGGTAACTATCCGTGTCTTCATTGTCCCCATTGCTCAAATATGACTAAGGGTAGTCAATTTACACATCCCCGAACTGGGAAGGTTTTTCATATAAAAGATTTTTTCACTTGTGACACATCATTTGTTATCTATTTAATAAAGTGTCCGTGCGGTCTCGGATATGTTGGGGAGACTACCCAGCATGTCCGAGACCGCATAGGGAAACATAAATCCACCATTCGATGTGGGATGACTATGTTACCAATTCCTCATCATTTTACACAATGTGGACACACAGTGTCCCAGCTTCGTTTTCAAGTATTGGAGCATGTTTCTCCATTGAGACGAGGAGGTGACAGGGTCCGGAAATTGAAGAACAGAGAATCCTATTGGATTCATATGCTTAATACTCGTTCCCCTAATGGTCTTAATAGGGAGTATGATTATTGAGCAGGAGATATGGGGTCCGTTCTATTTTTGGTTTTATTCAAATATGTGTAATTTTTATATTTATATTTATATATAGTACGCCTTAGTGTTTGCTGTAATCTTGCCAATGTTACTAGAAGTTTCTCTAATAAGTAATTATATTGTTATTGTTACTTATATTTCCTCTTTTTTTCTTTTTAGACACGATGAGGTTTCTTCAGTTAACATGGAGCTTCTATCCGGGTCACCCCGTCTCACCGCTCTCTTTTTTCTATTTCACGCATGCGCGCACTTCCGAGTTGCTTGCGTCTCATCGTGCGCTCCATTTCACTGGTTCTTTTGCTATTGCGCATGCGCGTACTTCCGCATTCATCGCGCATGCGCTAGCTTGCGTGTCATCATGCGTTCCTCCTTGGATTAATCAATTAGGTTGGCCCGCCCTCACTAGGTATTTAAACCTCACTGCGGCTCTGTTTCGTTCCACTCCACCACTGATCTCCCAGGGTACAGGTAATGGTTTGGCGCTTTGTCTCTCTATGGGAATTGTCTCTCTATGGGAATTGCCTTTTTTACTTGTTTGACCGCTATGTCTCTACTTTTCAGTTTACCTTTATTGTGGCATCTGCTTCCCATATCCTCACTAGGATTTCTTATTTATGCCATTTAAGGTAACTCAATCAGTTTATTGTTACATATGGATGTACTTTATTGGTATTTCTTGTTTTACTTTTGTACCATAAGGGAGATCTTGATATGTATATATATATGGAAATTTCCTCTATATTCAATGTAAAAGTTTTTTTCTTGTGTTTGTTTCTAATATATGGGCCTTTATTTTAGATAAATATCCTTGTCAAGTCTAAAGACATTCTTCACAAGATATACATTCTTCCATGACTTTATTAGGTATATATGATGTTATCATGATTTATATGGATATGATTAATAATATCCTATGTATTTATGGTACTAATAATTGTATATATGTTTATTTTTTTAGTTTTGAAAAAGGCAATTTTTGCCGAAACGTCAACATAAAAAACTGAATAAAAACTGAATAAAAGTTATTTCAAGTTTCACTTTTTGTGTGCCGGGGTTCTCTATATTTTTATTAATTATATATTGACCCCTATTATTGTGGGTGATGCTTTACACTGCAGCGTGACTTTTCAAAAACTCTCCCTCCTCTCTTAAAGGGAATATTAAGGTGAGATTGAAGCTGCTGTATGTGCGGTTCTCATACTTAGGAGCTGATTTGTGGTCTGTCCCTTTAAATCTGTCCATGAAGCTGAGATCTGGGCTGCTGCATGTTATGTCTTCACATTGTACAGGAGAATAAGCTTAGACGTCACATGTACAGGAGACTAAGAAGCTGGGATATAAGCTCCTGTATGTGGGATCCAGACTGGAGACGCCTGCAGTGTTTTGCTCTCTCTCCTTCAAGAGATTTCAGATATCTTGTGCCCCTTGCGCTCTCTATATAGACACATCTGCAGGTTTTTCCCCTCCTCTCTCTATAAAGACACATCTGCAGGTTTTTCCCTCCTCTCTATACAGATACATCTGCAGGTTTTTCCCTCCGCTCTCTACACAGACACATCTGCAGGTTTTTCCCTCTGCTCTCTATACAGACACATCTGCAGGTTTTCCCTTCCACTCTCTATACAGACACATATGTAGGTTTTTCCCTTCGCTCTCTATACAGACACATCTGCAGGTTTTTCCTCCGCTCTCTATACAGACACATCTGAAGGTTTTTCCCTCCGTTCTCTATACAGACACATCTGCAGGTTTTTCCCTCTGCTCTGCATACAGACACATCTGCAGGTTTTGCCCTCCGCTCTCTATACAGACACATCTGCAGGTTTTCCCCTCCGCTCTCTATACAGACACATCTGCAGGTTTTTCCCTCCTCTCTATACAGACACATCTGCAGGTTTTTCCCTCCGCTCTCTATACAGACACATCTGCAGGTTTTTCCCTCCGCTGTCTATACAGACACATCTGCAGGTTTTCCCCTCCGCTCTCTATACAGACACATCTGCAGGTTTTTCCCTCCGCTGTCTATACAGACACATCTGCAGGTTTTTCCCTCCGCTCTCTATACAGACACATCTGCAGGTTTTTCCCTCTGCTCTCTATACAGACACATCTGCAGGTTTTCCCCTCCGTTCTCTATACAGACACATCTTCAGATTTTTCCCCTCACTTTCTATACAGACACATCTGCAGGTTTTTCCTCCCTCTCTATACAGACACATCTGCAGGTTTTTCTCCCGTTTTCAGTCAATTAGGAACCAAAATTACTTATATTTGCCAAATGCCAGAATAATGAAAGACAGAGAGAATGATTGAAAGCATTTTTATTACTTTCCGTAAAGTCAAACGTTTCCATACACTAAGAGTACTGTGCCTTTAAACAATATGGGACCACCCATATGATGATGTCATGTGTTTAGAACATTCTGATAGGTTTATTGGTAACACCTGAGTTAATTACAGACACACCTGTGGATGTATTGTAATGCACCTGAAACACACGGCTTCTTTGTGTCGCATCATGTCAAAGTCAAAATAAATCAGCCAAGATCTCAGAAAGAGAATTGTGGACTTGCACAAGTCTTGTTCATCCTTGGGGGCAATTTCTAAATATCTGAAGGAGCCTCGTTCATCTGTACAAACATTTATACGCAAGTACACACAAGAGGGGAATGTGCAGCCATCATACCGCTCAGGAAGAGGCGGGTTCTGTGCACCAGAGATGAACGTGCTTTGGTCAGACATGTGCAGATCAACCCAAGAACAAAAGCGAAAGACCTTGTGAAGATGCTGGAGGAAGCTGGTAAGATTGTGTCCACAGTGAAACGAGTCCTGTATCAACATGGTCTGAAAGACCACTCTGCCAGGAAGAAGCCATTACTCCAAAAGAAACATAAAAAAAACCAGATTAACGTTTGCAAATCCACATAGGAACAAAGACGCAGCCTTCATTCTCAGGACTGTATGAAGGTCACAGTCCCCGTGTAGCCTCAGCCTTCATTCTCAGGACCTGTATGAAGGCCACAGTCGCCGTGTACCACAGCCTTCATTCTCAGGACCTGTATGAAGGCCACAGTCGCCGTGTAGCCACAGCCTTCATTCTCAGGACCTGTATGAAGGCCACAGTCGCCGTGTAGCCACAGCCTTCATTCTCAGGACCTGTATGAAGGCCACAGTCACCGTGTATCCACAGCCTTCATTCTCAGGACCTGTATGAAGGCCATAGTCGCCGTGTAGCCACAGCCTTTATTCTCAGGGCCTGTATGAAGGCCACAGTCGCCGTGTAGCCTCAGCCTTCCTTCTCAGGACCTGTATGAAGGCCACAGTCCCCATGTAGCCACAGCCTTCATTCTCAGGACCTGTATGAAGGTCACAGTCGCCGTGTAGCCACAGCCTTCATTCTCAGGACCTGTATGAAGGTCACAGTCGCCGTGTAGCCTCAGCCTTCCTTCTCAGGACCTGTATGAAGGCCACAGTCCCCATGTAGCCACAGCCTTCATTCTCAGGACCTGTATGAAGGTCACAGTCGCCGTGTAGCCACAGCCTTCATTCTCAGGACCTGTATGAAGGTCACAGTCGCCGTGTAGCCACAGCCTTCATTCTCAGGACTGTATGAAGGCCACAGTCACCGTGTAGCCACAGCCTTCATTCCCAGGACCTGTATGAAGGCCACAGTCACCGTGGAACCGCAGCCTTCATTCTCAGGATCTGTATGAAGGCCACAGTCGCTGTGTAGCCGCAGCCTTCATTCTCAGGATCTGTATGAAGGTCACAGTCGCCGTGTAGCCGCAGCCTTCATTCTCAGGACCTGTATGAAAACCACAGTCACCGTGTAGCCACAGCCTTCATTCTCAGGATCTGTATGAAGGTCACAGTCGCCGTGTAGCCTCACCCTTCATTCTCAGGATCTGTATGAAGGTCACAGTCGCCGTGTAGCCTCAGCCTTCATTCCCAGGACCTGTATGAAGGCCACAGTCACCGTGGAGCCGCAGCCTTCATTCTCAGGACTGTATGAAGGCCACAGTCACCGTGTAGCCACAGCCTTCATTCCCAGGACCTGTATGAAGGCCACAGTCACCGTGGAACCGCAGCCTTCATTCTCAGGATCTGTATGAAGGCCACAGTCGCTGTGTAGCCGCAGCCTTCATTCTCAGGACCTGTATGAAGGCCACAGTCGCTGTGTAGCCACAGCCTTCATTCTCAGGACTGTATGAAGGCCACAGTCGCCGTGAAGCCGCAGCCTTCATTCTCAGGAGCTGTATGAAGGTCACAGTCGCTGTGTAGCCACAGCCTTCATTCTCAGGATCTGTATAAAGGCCACAGTCGCTGTGTAGCCGCAGCCTTCATTCTCAGGAGCTGTATGAAGGCCACAGTCGCTGTGTAGCCGCAGCCTTCATTCTCAGGACCTGTATGAAGGCCACAGTCGCTGTGTAGCCACAGCCTTCATTCTCAGGATCTGTATGAAGGTCACAGTCACCGTGTAGCCGCAGCCTTCATTCTCAGGACCTGTATGAAGGCCACAGTCTCCGTGTAGCCACAGCCTTCATTCTCAGGATCTGTATGAAGGTCACAGTCACCGTGTAGCCTCAGCCTTCATTCTCAGGACCTGTATGAAGGTCACAGTCTCCGTGTAGCCTCAGCCTTCATTCTCAGGACTGTATGAAGGCCACAGTCACCGTGTAGCCTCAGCCTTCATTCTCAGGACCTGTATGAAGGCCACAGTCACCGTGTAGCCTCAGCCTTCATTCTCAGGATCTGTATGAAGGTCACAGTCGCCGTGTAGACGCAGCCTTCATTCTCAGGACCTGTATGAAAACCACAGTCACCGTGTAGCCACAGCCTTCATTCTCAGGATCTGTATGAAGGTCACAGTCGCCGTGTAGCCGCAGCCTTCATTCTCAGGACCTGTATGAAAACCACAGTCACCGTGTAGCCACAGCCTTCATTCTCAGGATCTGTATGAAGGTCACAGTCGCCGTGTAGCCTCAGCCTTCATTCCCAGGACCTGTATGAAGGCAAGTCACCGTGGAGCCGCAGCCTTCATTCTCAGGACTGTATGAAGGCCACAGTCACCGTGGAACCGCAGCCTTCATTCTCAGGATCTGTATAAAGGCCACAGTCGCTGTGTAGCCGCAGCCTTCATTCTCAGGACCTGTATGAAGGCCACAGTCGCTGTTTAGCCACAGCCTTCATTCTCAGGACTGTATGAAGCCCACAGTCGCCGTGAAGCCGCAGCCTTCATTCTCAGGAGCTGTATGAAGGTCACAGTCGCTGTGTAGCCACAGCCTTCATTCTCAGGATCTGTATGAAGGCCACAGTCGCTGTGTAGCCGCAGCCTTCATTCTCAGGAGCTGTATGAAGGCCACAGTCGCTGTGTAGCCGCAGCCTTCATTCTCAGGACCTGTATGAAGGCCACAGTCGCTGTGTAGCCACAGCCTTCATTCTCAGGATCTGTATGAAGGCCACAGTCACCGTGTAGCCGCAGCCTTCATTCTCAGGACCTGTATGAAGGCCACAGTCTCCGTGTAGCCACAGCCTTCATTCTCAGGATCTGTATGAAGGTCACAGTCGCCGTGTAGCCACAGCCTTCATTCTCAGGACCTGTATGAAGGCCACAGTCACCGTGTAGCCTCAGCCTTCATTCTCAGGGTCTGTATGAAGGCCACAGTCACTGTGTAGCCTCAGCCTTCATTCTCAGGATCTGTATGAAGGCCTCAGTCACCGTGTAGCCACAGCCTTCATTCTCAGGACCTGTATGAAGGCCACAGTCTCCGTGTAGCCACAGCCTTCATGCTCAGGACCTGTATGAAGGCCACAGTCGCTGTGTAGCCGCAGCCTTCATTCTCATGACCTGTATGAAGGCCACAGTCGCTGTGTAGCCTCAGCCTTCATTCTCAGGAGCTGTATGAAGGCCACAGTCGCTGTGTAGCCTCAGCCTTCATTCTCAGGGTCTGTATGAAGATCACAGTCTTTGTGTAGCGTCTGCCTTCATTCTCAGGACCTGTATGAAGGTCACAGTCTTTGTGTAGCGTCTGCCTTCATTCTCAGGACCTGTATGAAGGTCACAGTCGCCGTGTAGGCTCAGCCTTCATTCTCAGGATCTGTATGAAGGCCACAGTCGCTGTGTAGCCGCAGCCTTCATTCTCAGGACCTGTATGAAGGCCACAGTCGCTGTGTAGCCACAGCCTTCATTCTCAGGATCTGTATGAAGGCCACAGTCACCGTGGAGCCGCAGCCTTCTTTCTCAGGACTGTATGAAGGCCACAGTCACCGTGTAGCCACAGCCTTCATTCCCAGGACCTGTATGAAGGCCACAGTCACCGTGGAACCGCAGCCTTCATTCTCAGGATCTGTATGAAGGCCACAGTCGCTGTGTAGCCGCAGCCTTCATTCTCAGGACCTGTATGAAGGCCACAGTCGCTGTGTAGCCACAGCCTTCATTCTCAGGACTGTATGAAGGCCACAGTCGCCGTGAAGCCGCAGCCTTCATTCTCAGGAGCTGTATGAAGGTCACAGTCGCTGTGTAGCCACAGCCTTCATTCTCAGGATCTGTATAAAGGCCACAGTCGCTGTGTAGCCGCAGCCTTCATTCTCAGGAGCTGTATGAAGGCCACAGTCGCTGTGTAGCCGCAGCCTTCATTCTCAGGACCTGTATGAAGGCCACAGTCGCTGTGTAGCCACAGCCTTCATTCTCAGGATCTGTATGAAGGCCACAGTCACCGTGTAGCCGCAGCCTTCATTCTCAGGACCTGTATGAAGGCCACAGTCTCCGTGTAGCCACAGCCTTCATTCTCAGGATCTGTATGAAGGTCACAGTCACCGTGTAGCCTCAGCCTTCATTCTCAGGACCTGTATGAAGGTCACAGTCTCCGTGTAGCCTCAGCCTTCATTCTCAGGACTGTATGAAGGCCACAGTCACCGTGTAGCCTCAGCCTTCATTCTCAGGACCTGTATGAAGGCCACAGTCACCGTGTAGCCTCAGCCTTCATTCTCAGGATCTGTATGAAGGTCACAGTCGCCGTGTAGACGCAGCCTTCATTCTCAGGACCTGTATGAAAACCACAGTCACCGTGTAGCCACAGCCTTCATTCTCAGGATCTGTATGAAGGTCACAGTCGCCGTGTAGCCGCAGCCTTCATTCTCAGGACCTGTATGAAAACCACAGTCACCGTGTAGCCACAGCCTTCATTCTCAGGATCTGTATGAAGGTCACAGTCGCCGTGTAGCCTCAGCCTTCATTCCCAGGACCTGTATGAAGGCAAGTCACCGTGGAGCCGCAGCCTTCATTCTCAGGACTGTATGAAGGCCACAGTCACCGTGGAACCGCAGCCTTCATTCTCAGGATCTGTATGAAGGCCACAGTCGCTGTGTAGCCGCAGCCTTCATTCTCAGGACCTGTATGAAGGCCACAGTCGCTGTTTAGCCACAGCCTTCATTCTCAGGACTGTATGAAGCCCACAGTCGCCGTGAAGCCGCAGCCTTCATTCTCAGGAGCTGTATGAAGGTCACAGTCGCTGTGTAGCCACAGCCTTCATTCTCAGGAGCTGTATGAAGGTCACAGTCGCTGTGTAGCCACAGCCTTCATTCTCAGGACCTGTATGAAGGCCACAGTCTCCGTGTAGCCACAGCCTTCATGCTCAGGACCTGTATGAAGGCCACAGTCGCTGTGTAGCCGCAGCCTTCATTCTCATGACCTGTATGAAGGCCACAGTCGCTGTGTAGCCTCAGCCTTCATTCTCAGGAGCTGTATGAAGGCCACAGTCGCTGTGTAGCCTCAGCCTTCATTCTCAGGGTCTGTATGAAGATCACAGTCTTTGTGTAGCGTCTGCCTTCATTCTCAGGACCTGTATGAAGGTCACAGTCTTTGTGTAGCGTCTGCCTTCATTCTCAGGACCTGTATGAAGGTCACAGTCGCCGTGTAGGCTCAGCCTTCATTCTCAGGATCTGTATGAAGGCCACAGTCGCTGTGTAGCCGCAGCCTTCATTCTCAGGACCTGTATGAAGGCCACAGTCGCTGTGTAGCCACAGCCTTCATTCTCAGGATCTGTATGAAGGCCACAGTCACCGTGGAGCCGCAGCCTTCATTCTCAGGACTGTATGAAGGCCACAGTCACCGTGTAGCCACAGCCTTCATTCCCAGGACCTGTATGAAGGCCACAGTCACCGTGGAACCGCAGCCTTCATTCTCAGGATCTGTATGAAGGCCACAGTCGCTGTGTAGCCGCAGCCTTCATTCTCAGGACCTGTATGAAGGCCACAGTCGCTGTGTAGCCACAGCCTTCATTCTCAGGACTGTATGAAGGCCACAGTCGCCGTGAAGCCGCAGCCTTCATTCTCAGGAGCTGTATGAAGGTCACAGTCGCTGTGTAGCCACAGCCTTCATTCTCAGGATCTGTATAAAGGCCACAGTCGCTGTGTAGCCGCAGCCTTCATTCTCAGGAGCTGTATGAAGGCCACAGTCGCTGTGTAGCCGCAGCCTTCATTCTCAGGACCTGTATGAAGGCCACAGTCGCTGTGTAGCCACAGCCTTCATTCTCAGGATCTGTATGAAGGCCACAGTCACCGTGTAGCCGCAGCCTTCATTCTCAGGACCTGTATGAAGGCCACAGTCTCCGTGTAGCCACAGCCTTCATTCTCAGGATCTGTATGAAGGTCACAGTCACCGTGTAGCCTCAGCCTTCATTCTCAGGACCTGTATGAAGGTCACAGTCTCCGTGTAGCCTCAGCCTTCATTCTCAGGACTGTATGAAGGCCACAGTCACCGTGTAGCCTCAGCCTTCATTCTCAGGACCTGTATGAAGGCCACAGTCACCGTGTAGCCTCAGCCTTCATTCTCAGGATCTGTATGAAGGTCACAGTCGCCGTGTAGACGCAGCCTTCATTCTCAGGACCTGTATGAAAACCACAGTCACCGTGTAGCCACAGCCTTCATTCTCAGGATCTGTATGAAGGTCACAGTCGCCGTGTAGCCGCAGCCTTCATTCTCAGGACCTGTATGAAAACCACAGTCACCGTGTAGCCACAGCCTTCATTCTCAGGATCTGTATGAAGGTCACAGTCGCCGTGTAGCCTCAGCCTTCATTCCCAGGACCTGTATGAAGGCAAGTCACCGTGGAGCCGCAGCCTTCATTCTCAGGACTGTATGAAGGCCACAGTCACCGTGGAACCGCAGCCTTCATTCTCAGGATCTGTATGAAGGCCACAGTCGCTGTGTAGCCGCAGCCTTCATTCTCAGGACCTGTATGAAGGCCACAGTCGCTGTTTAGCCACAGCCTTCATTCTCAGGACTGTATGAAGCCCACAGTCGCCGTGAAGCCGCAGCCTTCATTCTCAGGAGCTGTATGAAGGTCACAGTCGCTGTGTAGCCACAGCCTTCATTCTCAGGATCTGTATGAAGGCCACAGTCGCTGTGTAGCCGCAGCCTTCATTCTCAGGAGCTGTATGAAGGCCACAGTCGCTGTGTAGCCGCAGCCTTCATTCTCAGGACCTGTATGAAGGCCACAGTCGCTGTGTAGCCACAGCCTTCATTCTCAGGATCTGTATGAAGGCCACAGTCACCGTGTAGCCGCAGCCTTCATTCTCAGGACCTGTATGAAAACCACAGTCACCGTGTAGCCACAGCCTTCATTCTCAGGATCTGTATGAAGGTCACAGTCGCCGTGTAGCCTCAGCCTTCATTCCCAGGACCTGTATGAAGGCAAGTCACCGTGGAGCCGCAGCCTTCATTCTCAGGACTGTATGAAGGCCACAGTCACCGTGGAACCGCAGCCTTCATTCTCAGGATCTGTATGAAGGCCACAGTCGCTGTGTAGCCGCAGCCTTCATTCTCAGGACCTGTATGAAGGCCACAGTCGCTGTTTAGCCACAGCCTTCATTCTCAGGACTGTATGAAGCCCACAGTCGCCGTGAAGCCGCAGCCTTCATTCTCAGGAGCTGTATGAAGGTCACAGTCGCTGTGTAGCCACAGCCTTCATTCTCAGGATCTGTATGAAGGCCACAGTCGCTGTGTAGCCGCAGCCTTCATTCTCAGGAGCTGTATGAAGGCCACAGTCGCTGTGTAGCCGCAGCCTTCATTCTCAGGACCTGTATGAAGGCCACAGTCGCTGTGTAGCCACAGCCTTCATTCTCAGGATCTGTATGAAGGCCACAGTCACCGTGTAGCCGCAGCCTTCATTCTCAGGACCTGTATGAAGGCCACAGTCTCCGTGTAGCCACAGCCTTCATTCTCAGGATCTGTATGAAGGTCACAGTCGCCGTGTAGCCACAGCCTTCATTCTCAGGACCTGTATGAAGGCCTCAGTCACCGTGTAGCCACAGCCTTCATTCTCAGGACCTGTATGAAGGCCACAGTCTCCGTGTAGCCACAGCCTTCATGCTCAGGACCTGTATGAAGGCCACAGTCGCTGTGTAGCCGCAGCCTTCATTCTCATGACCTGTATGAAGGCCACAGTCGCTGTGTAGCCTCAGCCTTCATTCTCAGGAGCTGTATGAAGGCCACAGTCGCTGTGTAGCCTCAGCCTTCATTCTCAGGGTCTGTATGAAGATCACAGTCTTTGTGTAGCGTCTGCCTTCATTCTCAGGACCTGTATGAAGGTCACAGTCTTTGTGTAGCGTCTGCCTTCATTCTCAGGACCTGTATGAAGGTCACAGTCGCCGTGTAGGCTCAGCCTTCATTCTCAGGATCTGTATGAAGGCCACAGTCGCTGTGTAGCCGCAGCCTTCATTCTCAGGACCTGTATGAAGGCCACAGTCGCTGTGTAGCCACAGCCTTCATTCTCAGGATCTGTATGAAGGCCACAGTCACCGTGTAGCCGCAGCCTTCATTCTCAGGACCTGTATGAAGGCCACAGTCTCCGTGTAGCCACAGCCTTCATTCTCAGGACCTGTATGAAGGTCACAGTCGCCGTGTAGCCTCAGCCTTCATTCTCAGGGCTGTATGAAGGTCACAGTCGCTGTGTAGTCGCAGCCTTCATTCTCAGGACTGTATGAAGGTCACAGAACTGAATAGGATAACTGAAGTGAGCACTAATATATATATTATGAGTGCAAGCCAAAAATACATACTATATACGGATAAGGCTGCACATCAAACTTAGATAATAGTATAATGCCTCAAGCATATGGACAAATATTGGAATATACAATGAAAAATGCTACTTGCTAATTTGAACATGTGAATAATGAATTGCATACCTGCCATGAATATTAGGAAAAAGGAGATATTTAGCAATCGCATTGATCAATGTAACTGAGCCCCAAGGCCTCGTCAAGGCATATCTCTATATTGGGGTCCCTAGCTCTGTGACCCTAACTGTGTGTCATCTCATTGCAATTAAAAACTGCTGTGGGTGGAGAGGGGTAACTAAGGACTTTCTTATATAGGAGATGGAAAAAACATGGCCGAAAGGGGCGGAGCTGTGTTCACATTCAGAAAAAAACTACATATAACTGAATAGGATAACTGAAGTGAGCACTAATATATATATTATGAGTGCAAGCCAAAAATTACATACTATAGTGCTCACTTCAGTTATCCTATTCAGTTATATGTAGTTTTTTTCTGAATGTGAACACAGCTCCGCCCCTTTCGGCCATGTTTTTTCCATCTCCTATATAAGAAAGTCCTTAGTTACCCCTCTCCACCCATAGCAGTTTTTAATTGCAATGAGATGACACACAGTTAGGGTCACAGAGCTAGGGACCCCAATATAGAGATATGCCTTGACGAGGCCTTGGGGCTCAGTTACATTGATCAATGCGATTGCTAAATATCTCCTTTTTCCTAATATTCATAGCAGGTATGCAATTCATTATTCACATGTTCAAATTAGCAAGTAGCATTTTTCATTGTATATTCCAATATTTGTCCATATGCTTGAGGCATTATACCATTATCTAAGTTTGATGTGCAGCCTTATCCGTATATTGTATGAAGGTCACAGTCACCGTGTAGCCTCAGCCTTCATTCTCAGGGCTGTATGAAGGCCACAGTCGCCGTGTAGCCTCAGCCTTCATTCTCAGGACCTGTATGAAGGCCACAGTCGCTGTGTAGCCGCAGCCTTCATTCTCAGGACCTGTATGAAGGTCACAGTCACCGTGGAGCCGCAGCCTTCATTTTCAGGACCTGTATGAAGGCCATAGTCACCGTGTAGCCTCAGCCTTCATTCTCAGGACTGTATGAAGGCCATAGTCACCGTGTAGCCGCAGCCTTTATTCTCAGGACCTGTATGAAGGCCATAGTCACCGTGTAGCCGCAGCCTTCATTCTCAGGACCTGTATGAAGGTCACTGTCACCGTGTAGCTGCAGCCTTCATTCTCAGGACTGTATGAAGGTCACAGTCACCGTTTAGCCATAGCCTTCATTCTCAGGGCCTGTATGAAGGTCACAGTCGCCGTGTAGCCATAACCTTCATTCTCAGGGCCTGTATGAAGGCCACAGTCCCCGTGTAGCCTCAGCCTTCATTCTCAGGACCTGTATGAAGACCACAGTCACCGTGTAGCCACAGCCTTCATTCTCAGGACCTGTATGAAGGCCTCAGTCACCGTGTAGCCACAGCTTTCATTCTCAGGACCTGTATGAAGGCCACAGTCTCCGTGTAGCCACAGCCTTCATGCTCAGGACCTGTATGAAGGCCACAGTCTCCGTGTAGCCACAGCCTTCATTCTCAGGGCCTGTATGAAGGCCACAGTCTCGGTGTAGCCACAGTCTTCATTCTCAGGGTCTGTATGAAGGCCACAGTCGCTGTGTAGCCACAGCCTTCATTCTCAGGACCTATATGAAGGCCTCAGTCTCCGTGTAGCCTCAGCCTTCATTCTCAGGGTCTGTATGAAGATCACAGTCTTTGTGTAGCGTCTGCCTTCATTCTCAGGACCTGTATGACGGTCACAGTCGCCGTGTAGGCTCAGCCTTCATTCTCAGGACTGTATGAAGGTCACAGTCGCCGTGTAGCCTCAGCCTTCATTCTCAGGACCTGTATGAAGGTCACAGTCGCCGTGTAGCCTCAGCCTTCATTCTCAGGACTGGATGAAGGTCACAGTCGCTGTGTAGCCTCAGCCTTCATTCTCAGTACCTGTATGAAGGTCACAGTCACCGTGGAGCCGCAGCCTTCATTCTCAGGACCTGTATGAAGACCATAGTCACCGTGTAGCCTCAGCCTTCATTTTCAGGACCTGTATGAAGGCCATAGTCACCGTGTAGCCGCAGCCTTCATTCTCAGGACCTGTATGAAGGTCACTGTCACCGTGTAGCCGCAGCCTTTATTCTCAGGACCTGTATGAAGGTCACAGTCGCCGTGTAGCCTCAGCCTTCATTCTCAGGACTGTATGAAGGTCACAGTCACCGTGGAGCCGTAGCCTTCATTCTCAGGACCTGTATGAAGGCCATAGTCACCGTGTAGCCTCAGCCTTCATTTTCAGGACCTGTATGAAGGCCATAGTCACCGTGTAGCCGCAGCCTTCATTCTCAGGACCTGTATGAAGGTCACTGTCACCGTGTAGCCGCAGCCTTTATTCTCAGGACCTGTATGAAGGCCATAGTCACCGTGTAGCCGCAGCCTTCATTCTCAGGACCTGTATGAAGGTCACTGTCACCGTGTAGCCGCAGCCTTCATTCTCAGGACTGTATGAAGGTCACAGTCGCCGTGTAGCCTCAGCCTTCATTCTCGGGACCTGTATGAAGGTCACAGTCACCATGTAGCCACAGCCTTCATTCTCAGGACCTATATGAAGGCCTCAGTCTCCGTGTAGCGTCAGCCTTCATTCTCAGGACCTGTATGAAGGCCACAGTCGCTGTGTAGCCGCAGCCTTCATTCTCAGGGCTGTATGAAGGCCACAGTCGCCGTGTAGCCTCAGCCTTCATTCTCAGGACCTGTATGAAGGCCATAGTCACCGTGTAGCCACAGCCTTCATTCTTAGGGCCTGTATGAAGGCCACAGTCTCGGTGTAGCCACAGCCTTCATTCTCAGGGTCTGTATGAAGGCCAGTCACCGTGTAGCCACAGCCTTCATTCTCAGGGTCTGTATGAAGGCCACAGTCACCATGTAGCCACAGCCTTCATTCTCAGGACCTGTATGAAGGCCACAGTCTCCGTGTAGCCACAGCCTTCATTCTCAGGGCCTGTATGAAGGCCACAGTCTCGGTGTAGCCACAGCCTTCATTCTCAGGGTCTGTATGAAGGCCACAGTCTCGGTGTAGCCACAGCCTTCATTCTCAGGGTCTGTATGAAGGCCACAGTCACCGTGTAGCCACAGCCTTCATTCTCAGGACCTATATGAAGGCCTCAGTCTCCGTGTAGCCTCAGCCTTCATTCTCAGGGTCTGTATGAAGATCACAGTCTTTGTGTAGCGTCAGCCTTCATTCTCAGGACCTGTATGAAGGTCACAGTCGCCGTGTAGCCTCAGCCTTCATTCTCAGGACTGTATGAAGGTCACAGTCGCCGTGTAGCCTTACCCTTCATTCTCAGGACCTGTATGAAGGCCACAGTCACCATGTAGCCTCAGCCTTCATTCTCAGGACCTGTATGAAGGTCACAGTCACCGTGTAGCCATAACCTTCATTCTCAGGGCCTGTATGAAGGCCACAGTCCCCGTGTAGCCTCAGCCTTCATTCTCAGGACTGTATGAAGGTCACAGTCTCCGTGTAGCCGCAGCCTTCATTCTCAGGACCTGTATGAAGACCACAGTCACCGTGTAGCCACAGCCTTCATTCTCAGGACCTGTATGAAGGCCACAGTCTCCGTGTAGCCACAGCCTTCTTTCTCAGGACCTGTATGAAGGCCACAGTCACCGTGTAGCCACAGCCTTCATTCTCAGGGCCTGTATGAAGACCACAGTCACTGTGTATCCACAGCCTTCATTCTCAGGACCTGTATGAAGGTCACTGTCACCGTGTAGCCGCAGCCTTCATTCTCAGGACCTGTATGAAGGTCACTGTCACCGTGTAGCCGCAGCCTTCATTCTCAGGACCTGTATGAAGGTCACTGTCACCGTGTAGCCGCAGCCTTCATTCTCAGGACCTGTATGAAGGTCACTGTCACCGTGTAGCCACAGCCTTCATTCTCAGGACCTATATGAAGGCCTCAGTCTCCGTGTAGCGTCAGCCTTCATTCTCAGGACCTATATGAAGGCCACAGTCGCTGTGTAGCCGCAGCCTTCATTCTCAGGGCTGTATGAAGGCCACAGTCGCCGTGTAGCCTCAGCCTTCATTCTCAGGACTTTTATGAAGGCCAAAGTCGCCGTGTAGCCTCAGCCTTCATTCTCAGGACCTGTATGAAGGCCACAGTCACCGTGTAGCCACAGCCTTCATTCTCAGGACCTGTATGAAGGCCACAGTCTCCATGTAGCCACAGCCTTCATTTTCAGGGCCTGTATGAAGGCCACAGTCTCGGTGTAGCCACAGCCTTCATTCTCAGGGTCTGTATGAAGGCCACAGTCTCGGTGTAGCCACAGCCTTCATTCTCAGGGTCTGTATGAAGGCCACAGTCACCGTGTAGCCACAGCCTTCATTCTCAGGACCTATATGAAGGCCTCAGTCTCCGTGTAGCCTCAGCCTTCATTCTCAGGGTCTGTATGAAGATCACAGTCTTTGTGTAGCGTCAGCCTTCTTTCTCAGGACCTGTATGAAGGTCACAGTCGCTGTGTAGCCTCAGCCTTCATTCTCAGGACTGTATGAAGGTCACAGTCGCCGTGTAGCCTTAGCTTTCATTCTCAGGACCTGTATGAAGGCCACAGTCACCATGTAGCCTCAGCCTTCATTCTCAGGACCTGTATGAAGACCACAGTCACCGTGTAGCCACAGCCTTCATTCTCAGGACCTGTATGAAGGCCTCAGTCACCGTGTAGCCACAGCCTTCATTCTCAGGGCCTGTATGAAGGCCACAGTCTCGGTGTAGCCACAGCCTTCATTCTCAGGGTCTGTATGAAGGCCACAGTCACCGTGTAGCCACAGCCTTCATTCTCAGGACCTGTATGAAGGCCACAGTCACCGTGTAGCCACAGCCTTCATTCTCAGGACCTGTATGAAGACCACAGTCACCGTGTAGCCACAGCCTTCCTTTTCAGGACCTGTATGAAGGTCACAGTCACCGTGTAGCCTCAGCCTTCATTCTCAGGACTGTATGAAGGTCACAGTCGCCGTGTAGCCTTACCCTTCACTCTCAGGACCTGTATGAAGGCCACAGTCACCGTGTAGCCACAGCCTTCATTCTCAGGACCTGTATGAAGGCCACAGTCGCCGTGAAGCCCCAGTCTTCGTTCTCAGGAGCTCTATGAAGGCCACAGTCACCATGTAGCCGCAGCCTTCATTCTCAGGAGCTCTATGAAGGCCACAGTCCCAGTGTAGCCCCAGTTTTTATTTTCTTGGTCTATGGTGTCAGGTTGGTCGCGGGTTGTGAGACCTCGGCTGCCTGCTTATTGCATCGTCCGGCTGAATATGAAAATTCCCGGGGGATGGCGGAGCCGCGCACCGCAGACTATCAGTGTCAGGAGCGAGAAAAACTTTATTGCTGTTTAATTAGTTCCATTCAATTATTTATTTATTATGAATTAATTATTGATGTCGGCACCGCGTCCCCGGCCTGGTTCACAAGTCACGCTCTGAAACGCGCCGTCACCGGTGTCCACGCTGATACTCAGCGATATTAAGGGCTGAACACGGTGCCTTAAAGGGGAAGTACAGCAAAAATGCTAAAGAAATGTCAGCATAAAGGGCTACAGTCCGTGAGCTGTAACGTAGGCGAACCCCGACAGTGGCAATCGCTGGTCTCCAACATAAAGATTTAGAATAAAACTTGTGACGACGGAAAGTAAATCCACAATGGTGGCAGAGCAGATTTGGTTGCCATCTTTGCTTTGGATCATTTAAGAATGAAGGTGGGCGGTGGGGGGGGGAAATCACTAAAAAGCGTTGTGGATGATATTTTTAGCTTAAAAGGGATAAGAAAAGTAGAAAACACATTCCAACTCAAAACATTTTTCCATTCGAGATACAGCACCACCCTGGTCTATAGGTTCCATCTAGCATTGCAGCTCAGCACTACACATAAGCCATGACAGCCTCTTTATCAGGGCAAGTCTCCTCTTGATAAATTAGAACTGACAGTACAGACCGTTTGGATGCCAGGGCTGCTGAATGACGAAGCATCCGCGCGTTAAGGACAAGTGCGTCTTTCAGGGAGAGATCTGCACCTTTTTACATGAAACTTTTATAGGAATTTTAATCTTGAATTAATAGTTGAATATTATAAGTAATTGTAGTTCTCTGCACTCATGATTCTGTATCTGCTGATGTGTGAAGAGGGGGAGTGTAAGGTATTGTCCAGACTTTGCTTATCTAAGCTTCTCCTGTCTGGGCGATAGGGTAGAAGATAAAGATTTATTGAAGGCCAAACAAAGTCTTATCTAGAATAGATAATGGTTACAAGTTGCTTATCTAGTGAGCTGGGAATTAAGGGATTTATATGTCATTGTTTCCAGCTGTTCCTTTGAAGTATTACTATAAAAAACAGATGTAACCCTAGAAAGTCAGACACTTTAAGGGTACCTTCACATGATGCAGCAGCGATCTGACCTGGTCAGGATCGCTGCTGCATCGCTACATGGTCGCTGGTGAGCTGTCAAATAGGCAGATCTCACCAGCGACCAGTGACCAGCCCCCAGCCAGCAGCGACGTGCAAGCGACGCTGCGCTTGCACGGAGCCGGTGTCTGGAAGCTGCGGACACTGGTAACTAAGGTAAACATCGGGTATGGTTACCCGATGTTTACATTAGTTACCAGCGCACACCGCTTAGCTTAGCGCTGGCTCCTTGCTCTCCTAGCTACAGTACACATCGGGTTAATTAACCCGATGTGTACAGCAGCTACATGTGCAGAGAGCCGGAGCCGGCAGCACATGCAGCGTGAGAGCTGCGGAGGCTGGTAACTAAGGTAAATATCGGGTAACCACCTTGGTTACCCGATGTTTATCTTGGTTACAGCTTACCGCAGCTGCCAGATGCCGGCTCCTGCTCCCTGCTCGCTTCATTTGTCGCTCTCTCGCTGTCACACACAGCGATCTGTGTGTCACAGTGGGAGAGCGCCTTTGAAGAAAACGAACCAGGGCTGTGTGTAACGAGCAGCGATCTCGCAGCAGGGGCCAGATCGCTGCTCAGTGTCACACACAGCGAGATCGCTAATGAGGTCACTGCTGCGTCACAAAAAGCATGACTCAGCAGCGATCTCGGCAGCGAGCTCGCTGTGTGTGAAGCACCCCTAAGGCCCAGTCACACTAAACAACTTACCAGCGATCCCAACAACGATACAACCTGATAGGGATCGCTGGTAAGTTGCTAGGAGGTCGCTGGTGAGATGCCACACTAAGCGACGCTCCAGCGATCCCACCAGTAACCTGACCTGGCAGGGATCGCTACATGGGTTGCTGGTGAGCTGTCACACAGCAGTGACCAGCCCCCAGCGCCGCGTGGAAGCGGTGCTGCGCTTGGTAACTAAGGTAAATATCGGGTAACCAACCCGATATTTACCTTGGTTACCAGCGCACACCGCTTAGCGGCGCTGGCTCCCTGCACACCTAGCCACAGTATACATCGGGTTAATTACCTGATGTGTACTCTGCTACGTGTGCAGGCAGCAGGAGCCGGCTTCTGCGGACGCTGGTAACCACGGTAAACATCGGGTAACCAAGAAGCCCTTACCTTGGTTACCCGATATTTACCTTCGTTACCAGCGTCCGCCGCTCTCACACTGCCAGTGCCGGCTCCTGTTCCCTGCACTTCTAGCCACAGTACACATCGAGTTAATTACCCGATGTGTACTGTGGCTACGTGTGCAGAGAGCAGGAGCCAGCACTGACAGCTGAGAGCGGCGGACGCTGGTGACAAAGGTAAATATCGGGTAACCAAGGTAAGGGCTTCTTGGTTACCCGATGTTTACCGTGGTTACCAGCGTCCGCAGAAGCTGGCTCCCTGCTGCCTGCACATTTAGTTGTTGCTGTCTCGCTGTCACACACAGCGATCTGTGCTTCACAGCGGGACAGCAACAACTTAAAAATGGTCCAGGACATTCAGCAACAACCAACGACCTCACAGCAGGGGCCAGGTTGTTGCTGGATGTCACACACAACAACATCGCTAGCAACATCGCTGCTACGTCACAAAAGTTGTTCCTTTGCAGCGATGTTGCTTAGTGTGACGTGGCCTTTATATTTTGCTTCTGAAAGGTAATTTTGAGCTGTCTCTTTATATATGAAGATAATGGGTACAAGTTTCTTATCTGGTGAGCTGGGAATTAAGGGATTTATGTTTTAAGGATGGGGAAAATGTGATTGTTTACAGCTATTCCTTTGCAGTATTACTATAAAAAAAAAAACAGATGTAATCCTAGAAAGTCAGACACTCTTATATTTTGCTTCTGAAAGGTAATTTTGAGCGGTCTCCTCATATATGAGAATAAAATCTTCAGTGGGAGCAGATGTGCTCGGCTTCTTTGATTGATAAATAAGAAATTCTCCTGTCAGAACCTGTCAGATATTTCGAGACCATGACTTATTGATTTTAAAAACAGAATCCACTCCAAGAAACCTTTTTTTTTCCCCGGAGGAGTTTTTCTTTTGCTGGAGCGGTTTGGAACTTATCCTGGAACGTCCTTTGTCATTTTGCAAATCAATGATGAGGATCGTCTTCCAAGAAACGCCATGCACGTTTCGGGTGTGTTCACACTTGATGTTTTTGCGGTGTTTTTTTTTATATGTTTTTGAGGATTTTGATGAGGATCCAGTGTGAACACGGCTTGACTGTTCATAGTACCGGTTTAGGAAACATTTCAGTCCCTGTTTTTTTCTGCTCCCGTCTCCTTCCCTGGTGATAACAAAGCCTCGTTTCTTTGCCGGAACGGAAAACAAATGCAGTTTCCTTAGTGGAAATGAATATTTGATCAGCTGGTTACATAATCCGGGGCCGGGGATCGCGTTACTGGCTCACCTAACAAGACGCGGCACTTACACTGCAGCCGCCGCGTTACTGAGGGGAGAAGAAGAGCAATTACCCGTCCTGACCTCATTCCAGGGAACACGGAAGCTCCTCCGGGAGCCTGAAGTAACACTCCGCGCAGAACGGGCGCACGGCCGGGGACGCATACACGCTACTAGAAATGGCGCAAAGTGGTGTCATAGAATTAAGACCTCTCATGACATCTTCACCAATAAAATATAGCAATTCACCTTCAGAGGCAATTAGTTTTTTTTTGGGGGGGGGGGGCCTTATTTGCATGGATTTGGGGCTATAACTAATTTTTGCAATTGGGTTTAATTAAAAATGTGTCACCGTTTGGCTTTTACAGGTTATTTCCCTGCACATTGTTGGCTGGAGGTAACTGAGTATCTGTCAGTGAGCTCATTTTGATATGGAGAGTTTGCATTGCTTTGCTTCCTGTGTGGATATTGGGCAGCACACGGACCCAATGTTAGGTGCTATGTGCTAGTTCAGAGTAAACTGAGTATGTGTCAGTGAGCTCATTTTGATATGGAGAGTTTATCGCTTTGCATTCTGTGTGGATATTGGGCAGCACACGGACCCAATGTTAGGTGCTATGTCCTATTTTTCACATGTACCTCGGATCTGTCTGATCCTCACTTTCATGTGATTATCAGTATAAGTGACCACAGAGGAGCTCAGGAAAACACCGAAAAGTTACATACTTCCCTTTACAGGGAGCTCACTGACAGATTCTCAGTTCACTCTGCAGTAGATGGTGCAATATGGAGACTTTAGAGGGAAAACCATGTAAAGTGTGTAATAAAACACAATTGGAAAAGTTGTTTTCTAGCTCAAAATAAACACATTTCAGTAAAAAAATAAAACTTTTAGGTGTCGCTATCATCAACGGTCAGCCAATATTCTAATATTTTATTGTTGCTTCTCTGCATTTCAGAAACCAAACAGTTACCGTAATTTCCAGCTCTCTGTGAGGATACATATACTACATCTACAGTGCTGGCCAAAAGTATTGGCACCCCTGCAATTCTGTCAGAAAATGCTCCGTTTCTTCCTGTAAATGATTGCAATCACACATTCTTTGGTATTATTATCTTCATTTATTTTACTTGCAATGAAAAAACACAAAAGAGAATGAAACAAAAATCAAATCATTGATCATTTCACACAAAACTCCAAAAATGGGCCAGACAAAAGTATTGGCACCCTCAGCCTAATACTTGGTTGCACAACCTTTAGCCAAAATAACTGCGAACAACCGCTTCCGGTTCCATCAATGAGTTTCTTACAATGCTCTGCTGGAATTTTAGACCATTCTTCTTTGGCAAACTGCTTCAGGTCCCTGAGATTTGAAGGGGGCCTTCTCCAAACTGCCATTGTGAGATCTCTCCACAGGTCTTCTATGGGGTTCAGGTCTGGACTCATTGCTGGCCACTTTAGTAGTCTCCAGTGCTTCCTCTCAAACCATTTTCTAGTGCTTTTTGAAGTGTGTTTTGGGTCATTGTCCTGCTGGAAGACCCATGACCTCTGAGGGAGACGCAGCTTTCTCACACTGGGCCCTACATTATGCTGCAAAATTTGTTGGTAGTCTTCAGATTTCATAATGCCATGCACACGGTCAAGCAGTCCAGTGCCAGAGGCAGCAAAGCAACCCCAAAACTTCAGGGAACCTCCGCCATGTTTGACTGTAGGGACCGTGTTCTTTTCTTTGAATGCCTCTTTTTTTTCCTGTAAACTCCATGTTGATGGCTTTTCCCAAAAAGCTCTACTTTTGTCTCATCTGACCAGAGAACATTCTTCCAAAACGTTTGAGGCTTTCTCAGGTAAGTTTTGGCAAACTCCAGCCTGGCTTTTTTATGTCTCGGGGTAAGAAGTGGGGTCTTCCTGGGTATCCTACCATACAGTCCCTTTTCATTCAGACGCTGACGGATAGTACGGGGTGACACTGTTGTACCCTCGGACTGCAGGGCAGCTTGAACTTGTTTGGATGTTAGTCGAGGTTCTTTATCCACCATCCGCACAATCTTGCGTTGAAATCTCTCGTCAGTTTTTCTTTTCCTTCCACATCTAGGGAGGTTAGCCACAGTGCCATGGGCTTTACACTTCTTGATGACACTGCGCACCGTAGACACAGGAACTTTCAGGTCTTTGGAGATGGACTTGTAGCCTTGAGATTGCTCATGCTTCCTCACAATTTGGATGCTCAAGTCCTCAGACAGTTCTTTGGTCTTCTTTCTTTTCTCCATGCTCAATGTGGTGCACACAAGGACACAGGACAGAGGTTGAGTCAACTTTAATCCATGTCAACTGGCTGTGATTTACTTATTGCCAACACCTGTTAGGTGCCACAGGTAAGTTACAGGCGCTGTTAATTACGCAAATTACAGAAGCAGCACAGGATTATTCACACAGCGCCAATACTTTTGTCCACCCCCTTTTTTATGTTTGGTGTGGAATTATATCCAATTTGGCTTTATGACAATTTTTTTTTTTTTCATTGAAGACAAATTAAATGAAGATAATTCCAAAGAATTTGTGATTGCAATCATTTTCAGGAAGAAACCGAGTATTATCTGACAGAATTGCAGGGGTGCCAATACTTTTGGCTAGCACTGATATATATATATATATACATACACACACACACAGACACACACACAGACACACACACATATATATACACAGTATATACACAGCCTCCATCATATGATCACTGGATCCAACAGAATCAGTGGTAATGGGATCCTGATATTTCCGTCTACATATGAATACATACAGATCCCCAGCACCATGTGCAGAACCCCTCCCTAATGAGTGACCCATTCCAGCAGGAGTCCGGCCGGTGCAGTAATTCATACGGGTGATCTAGGAATCTAGAGATCTATCCCCGTAATCTAGTGCACTATCCCTGGTAATTTAGTGTACTAGTGATTATCCCTGATCTATTCTTGGATATCTAGTGATCTATCCCTGGTCATCTTGTGAGCCATTGCTAGTAATCTAGTGTTCTAGTAATCTATCCTTGGTAATCTACTGAGCTATCCCTGGTAATATAGTATTCAAGTGATCAATTCCTGGTAATCTAGTGATCTATCTTTAATAAACTAATGTTCTATCGTTCTGTCCCTGGTAATCTACTGATCTATCTCTGGTAATCTATTATTCTAGTGATCTATCCTTGGTATTGTAATATTCTAGTGATCTATCCTTGGTAATCGAATATTCTAGTGATCTATCCCTGGTGATTTATGTCTGGTGATCCAGCCTTGTTGAACTAGATTATCCAGTTCTAGTGATCTATGGCTGTTGAACTAAGTAGTGTTCTAGTGATCTATCCCTTGAAATCTAGTGATCTATCCCTGGGAATCTGGAATCTAGTGATCTATCCCTGGGAATCTAGTGATCTATCCCTTGGAATCTAGTGATCTATCCCTTGGAATCTAGTGATCTATCCCTTGGAATCTAGTGATCTATCCCTTGGAATCTAGGGATCTATCCCTTGGAATCTAGGGATCTAGTGACTTAACTTTGGTGATCTCTACCTGTTGAACTAGTGCTTACAATCTGGACCTTAGTGATTTACTGCTGGACCAGTGTTCTAAAGATATGTCCCTGGTGATCTACTGATCTATTTCACTCACTTAGACCCCGTTCACACATCTGTGTTTCTGACATGTGTGACATTCGTGTTTTTCACATGTTTGCAGTGTTTTTACATGGAGCCGGTGCATGTGCCAGGCACGGGGACAGACGCGCAGGGACAGACACGCAGGGACAGACACGCAGGGACAGACACGCAGGGACAGACACGCAGGGACAGACACGCAGGGACAGACACGCAGGGACAGACACATGGTCACGCGGGGACAGACACGCGGGGACAGACACGCGGGGACAGACACGCGGGGACAGACACGCGGGGACAGACACGCGGGGACAGACACGCGGGGACATGTCTTCTTTCCAGCAGCACAGAAGACAAGGGCCAGTACAAGTCCATGGGTCCATGTGAACCCTATGGAGCACGGATGGCGTCGCTCTACAATCCGTGTACAATCCGTGCGCTGTACGGGTTTAGCATTGGAAACACAGGAGAAGCTGTGTAATATCTACCGGAAAGCCCCTGATGGTAAGAACATACACTGCTGGCGCCCCTGACCCAGGACACGGAGGACTCCGGCTCCGATCGTCCACGTTTGTGTTTTATGCAGAAGTGTGAATGGCGCCCATATAGCACCATTATGCACATCCTCATCATCACTGTCCCCATCGGGGCTCACAAGCTGAATCCCCTATCAGTCTGTGGAGTGTGGGGAGAGCCCGGAGGAAACGCACGTAACCCGGGCAGAACATACGCACTCCTTACAGACGTGGTTCTCGGTGGGATGTGACCGCAATGAATAGTATAGACTATAGCCCCGTTTTCCGTCCGCTCCCGTCCCTTGTGTGCCGCCAGCGCCGCCTCCTCGCAGGCATGTATTTGTTTGCCCTCAGCGATCCACCATTATCCAACAATTTCCAGCACATTCCATACACATAATTCAGTGACATCCGGGGCTCCGCGCTCCCAGAAGACCAATTACATGAAGAAGTGAAGCGAGGATTTACGCTGCGCTCAGCTGTTGTGTCTGTTCTGTGCAGTGACAAGCGGGGCTTGTATAATGGACTCGAGAAAGGGGGGACAGGGGCCGCGAGGGGCGTAATACAGCAGAGCCTTCAATATTTACAGACCTGCAGTATAAGGAGCGTGTGATCACTCGGGAGACGGCGCAGCATGCACAGTATACAAGTCTGCAGGATTCAGCTATACACAACATATAGACAGAAGCAGAGCAACGTCAGAGGTACAGCGACACCAAACGCCAGAGGTACAGCGACACCAAGCATCAGAGGTAAAGGGACGACACCAAACATCAGAGGTAAAGGGACACCAAACGCCAGAGGTACAGCAACACCAAGCATCAGAGGTAAAGGGACGACACCAAACATCAGAGGTAAAGGGACATCAAACATCAGAGGTACAGTGACACCAAGCGTGAGAGGTACAGCCAGGGCTGTGGAGTCGGTAAGCCAAACCTTCGACTCCGACTCCGACTCCTCAAATTCTCTTGCACCGACTCCGACTCCGGCTCCGACTCCGACTCCGGCTCCAACTCCGACTCCTACATATATTGCTTATAGTTAGGTGAAAAATTTATTGTAGTACATGAATATGTGTATGTGAACATCAGACATTTAATAATTTTTATGATACAATAATCAAGATATTTGGATAGAACATAAAATATATTTATTGGATACAACTTTAGAACACAAAAAACTGTAATAAATTGTAAATATGTAATACACTATGTAATATACAGTAGATTACATATATATCTTGTGTGTGTATATACACTGTATATATATATATATATATATATATATATATAATATATTACATATTTACAATTTATTAGTTTTTTGTGTTCTAAAGTTGTATTTCAATAAATATTTTATGTTCTATCCAAATATCTTGATTATTGTATCATAAAAACAATTAAATGTCTGATGTTCACATTGTACTACAATAAATTTTTCACTTAAATATAAGCATTATACTAAATGTTATTATTTAGTAAAATATTCAGCACATTCTGCATTGCACTCCTGTCCCCAATTTATTATATATTTTAGGAGTCGGAGTCGGTGCATTTTATACCGACTCCGACTCCACCAAAATGAGCTCCGACTCCGACTCCGACTCCACGACTCCGACTCCACAGCCCTGGGTACAGCAACACCAAGCATCAGAGGTAAAGGGACGACACCAAACATCAGAGGTAAAGGGACATCAAACGTCAGAGGTACAGCGACACCAAGCGTGAGAGGTACAGCAACACCAAGCATCAGAGGTAAAGGGACATCAAACGTCAGAGGTACAGCGACACCAAACGTCAGAGGTACAGCGACACCAAACGCCAGAGGTACGGCGACACCAAACGCCAGAGGTACGGCGACACCAAACGCCAGAGGTACGGCGACACCAAACGCCAGAGGTACGGCGACACCAAACGCCAGAGGTACGGCGACACCAAACGCCAGAGGTACGGCGACACCAAACGCCAGAGGTACAGCGACACCAAACGCCAGAGGTACAGCGACACCAAACGCCAGAGGTACAGCGACACCAAACGCCAGAGGTACGGCGACACCAAACGCCAGAGGTATGGCGACACCAAACGCCAGAGGTATGGCGACACCAAACGCCAGAGGTAAAGGGACACCAAACGTCAGAGGTAAAGGGACACCAAACGTCAGAGGTAAAGGGACACCAAACGTCAGAGGTAAAGGGACACCAAACGTCAGAGGTGCAGCAATGCCAAATATCAACGGTAGAGCAACACTAAACGTCAGCAACACTAAAAGGATCAGGCAGCAGAAAGCATCAGAGCAGGAAGTTACAGTGTATAAAGGTATATAATATATCTGTGCTGGGGGTAAAGGAGAAAGAAACACGAGCAGCCGAGTGTGACAAACACAACCGATTACCAATCTGCTATCTCCTGTACTGAAATGTGGAGAAAACAACCAAAGCTGGGCTGTGTGCTACACTATAACTACTATAATACTGCCCCTATGTACAGGAATATAACTACTATAATACTGCCCCTATGTACAGGAATATAACTACTATAATATTGCCCCTATGTACAAGAATATAACTACTATAATACTGCCTCCTATGTACAAGAATATAACTACTATAATACTGCCCCCTATATACAAGAATATAACTACTATAATACTGCCCCTATGTACAAGAATATAACTACTATAATACTGCTCCCTATGTACAAGAATATAACTACTATAATACTGCCCCCTATGTACAAGAATATAACTACTATAATACTGCTCCTATGTACAGGAATATAACTACTATAATACTGCCCCTATGTACAAGAATATAACTACTATAATACTGCCCCTATGTACAAGAATATAACTACTATAATACTGCCCCCTATGTACAAGAATATAACTACTATAATACTGCTCCTATGTACAGGAATATAACTACTATAATACTGCCCCTATATACAAGAATATAACTACTATAATACTGCCCCTATGTACAAGAATATAACTACTATAATACAATAATATGGTATATCACACTTGTAGAGGTCCACACAAATAAGGGTGAACTTTTGAGTTTTCAGCTCACAGCCTCTCCCGATCACTCATCAGGTTATTGGGAATGTCTCTGCTGCGCGGGGTTCTCGGATTTCTGCTCTCGGTTCCTTCGTGCGATGATTCTCGGGCACAGATAATACGGAGCTAATGAGGCTGAGCCGGAGATAATGGGATTAATTACACATCCTCAGTGAAGTCTGTTACTCATTGAGGAAAGTCATCAGTCACTGGCAGAAGAAATCCAGATAAACGCTGAGATATTTATTATTATTGATTATAAAGCCGCCAGTGACTCCGGATCCAGTATTATAGCAGTTATATTCTTTTATATAGGGGCAGTATTATAGTAGTTATATTACTGTATATAGGGGGCAGTATTATAGTAGATATATTCTTGTACATAGGGGCAGTATTATAGTAGATATATTCTTGTACATAGGGGGCAGTATTATAGTAGTTATATTCTTGTGCATAGGGGCAGTATTATAGTAGATATATTCTTGTACATAGGGAGCAGTATTATAGTAGTTATATTCTTGTGCATAGGGGAAGTATTATAGTAGATATATTCTTGTACATAGGGAGCAGTATTATAGTAGTTATATTCTTGTGCATAGGGGCAGTATTATAGTAGATATATTCTTGTACATAGGGAGCAGTATTATAGTAGTTATATTCTTGTGCATAGGGGCAGTATTATAGTAGATATATTCTTGTACATAGGGAGCAGTATTATAGTAGATATATTCTTGTACATAGGGGGCAGTATTATAGTAGATATATTCTTGTATATAGGGGGCTGTATTATAGTAGTTATATTCTTGTGCATAGGGGCAGTATTATAGTAGTTATATTCTTGTATATAGGGGGCAGTATTATAGTAGTTATATTCTTGTATATAGGGAGCAGTATTATAGTAGTTATATTCTTGTACATAGGGGCAGTATTATAGTAGTTATATTCCTGTACATAGGGGGCAGTATTATAGTAGTTATATTCTTGTACATAGGAGCAGTATTATAGTATTTATATTCTTGTATATAGGGGCAGTATTATAGTAGTTATATTCTTGTACATAGGGGCAGTATTATAGTAGTTATATTCCTGTACATAGGGGGCAGTATTATAGTAGTTATATTCTTGTACATAGGAGCAGTATTATAGTATTTATATTCTTGTATATAGGGGCAGTATTATAGTAGTTATATTCTTGTACACAGGGGGCAGTATTATAGTAGTTATATTCTTGTACATAGGGGCAGTATTATAGTAGTTATATTCTTGTATATAGGGGCAGTATTATAGTAGTTATATTCTTGTACACAGGGGGCAGTATTATAGTAGTTATATTCTTGTACATAGGAGCATTTTTGTAGTAGTTATATTGTACCACATAGCCCAGGTTTGGATATGTTTGGGAGTACCAATTCGACATAATACTACAGTTAGGTCCAGAAATATTTGGACAGTGACACAAGTTTTGTTATTTTAGCTGTTTACAAAAACATGTTCAGAAATACAATTCTATATATAATATGGGCTGAAAGTGCACACTCCCAGCTGCAATATGAGAGTTTTCACATCCAAATCGGAGAAAGGGTTTAGGAATCATAGCTCTGTAATGCATAGCCTCCTCTTTTTCAAGGGACCAAAAGTAATTGGACAAGGGACTCTAAGGGCTGCAATTAACTCTGAAGGCGTCTCCCTCGTTAAACTGTAATCAATGAAGTAGTTAAAAGGTCTGGGGTTGATTACAGGTGTGTGGTTTTGCATTTGGAAGCTGTTGCTGTGACCAGACAACATGCGGTCTAAGGAACTCTCAATTGAGGTGAAGCAGAACATCCTGAGGCTGAAAAAAAAAGAAAAAATCCATCAGAGAGATAGCAGACATGCTTGGAGTAGCAAAATCAACAGTCGGGTACATTCTGAGAAAAAAGGAATTGACTGGTGAGCTTGGGAACTCAAAAAGGCCTGGGCGTCCACGGATGACAACAGTGGTGGATGATCGCCGCATACTTTCTTTGGTGAAGAAGAACCCGTTCACAACATCAACTGAAGTCCAGAACACTCTCAGTGAAGTAGGTGTATCTGTCTCTAAGTCACCAGTAAAGAGAAGACTCCATGAAAGTAAATACAAAGGGTTCACATCTAGATGCAAACCATTCATCAATTCCAAAAATAGACAGGCCAGAGTTACATTTGCTGAAAAACACCTCATGAAGCCAGCTCAGTTCTGGAAAAGTATTCTATGGACAGATGAGACAAAGATCAACCTGTACCAGAATGATGGGAAGAAAAAAGTTTGGAGAAGAAAGGGAACGGCACATGATCCAAGGCACACCACATCCTCTGTAAAACATGGTGGAGGCAACGTGATGGCATGGGCATGCATGGCTTTCAATGGCACTGGGTCACTTGTGTTTATTGATGACATAACAGCAGACAAGAGTAGCCGGATGAATTCTGAAGTGTACCGGGATATACTTTCAGCCCAGATTCAGCCAAATGCCGCAAAGTTGATCGGACGGCGCTTCATAGTACAGATGGACAATGACCCCAAGCATACAGCCAAAGCTACCCAGGAGTTCATGAGTGCAAAAAAGTGGAACATTCTGCAATGGCCAAGTCAATCACCAGATCTTAACCCAATTGAGCATGCATTTCACTTGCTCAAATCCAGACTTAAGACGGAAAGACCCACAAACAAGCAAGACCTGAAGGCTGCGGCTGTAAAGGCCTGGCAAAGCATTAAGAAGGAGGAAACCCAGCGTTTGGTGATGTCCATGGGTTCCAGACTTAAGGCAGTGATTGCCTCCAAAGGATTCGCAACAAAATATTGAAAATAAAAATATTTTGTTTGGGTTTGGTTTATTTGTCCAATTACTTTTGACCTCCTAAAATGTGGAGTGTTTGTAAAGAAATGTGACAATTCCTACAATTTCTATCAGATATTTTTGTTCAAACCTTCAAATTAAACGTTACAATCTGCACTTGAATTCTGTTGTAGAGGTTTCATTTCAAATCCAATGTGGTGGCATGCAGAGCCCAACTCGCCAAAATTGTGTCACTGTCCAAATATTTCTGGACCTAACTGTATATCGGGGACCATGGGGCGCATTATATTGAGGACTATGGGGCGCATTATATCAAGGACTATCATGTGCATTATACTATATGGAGGACCATGGGGTGCATTATATCAAGGGGTATGGGGTGGATTATAATATATAAAGGATTATGAGGTGCATTATATTGAGGACTAAGGGGTGCATTATACTATATGGAGGAGTATCGTGATGCATTATACTATATGGAGGACTATGGGGTGCATTATACTATATGGAGGACTATCGTGATGCATTATACTATATGGAGGACTATGGGGTGCATTATACTGTATGGAGGACTATGGGGTGCATTATACTGTATGGAGGACTATGGGGTGCATTATACTGTATGGAGGACTATGGGTGCATTATACTATATGAAGGACTATGGAGTGCATTATACTATATGGAGGACTATGGGGTGCATTATACTATATGAAGGACTATGGGTGCATTATACTATATGGAGGACTATGGGTGCATTATACTATATGGAGGACTATGGAGTGCATTATACTATATGGAGGACTATGGGGTGCATTATACTATATGAAGGACTATGGGGTGCATTATACTATATGGAGGACTATGGGTGCATTATACTGTATGAAGGACTATGGGGTGCATTATACTATATGGAGGACTATGGGTGCATTATACTATATGAAGGACTATGGGGTGCATTATACTATATGGAGGACTATGGGTGCATTATACTATATGAAGGACTATGGGGTGCATTATACTATATGGAGGACTATGGAGTGCATTATACTATATGGAGGACTATGGGTGCATTATACTATATGAAGGACTATGGGGTGCATTATACTATATGGAGGACTATGGGGTGCATTATACTATATGGAGGATTATGGGTGCATTATACTATATGGAGGACTATGGGTGCATTATACTATATGGAGGACTATGGAGTGCATTATACTATATGGAGGACTATGGGGTGCATTATACTATATGGAGGACTATGGAGTGCATTATACTATATGGAGGACTATGGGTGCATTATACTATATGGAGGACTATGGAGTGCATTATACTATATGAAGGACTATGGGGTGCATTATACTATATGGAGGACTATGGAGTGCATTATACTATATGGAGGACTATGGGTGCATTATACTATATGAAGGACTATGGGGTGCATTATACTATATGGAGGACTATGGGGTGCATTATACTGTATGGAGGACTATGGGTGCATTATACTATATGAAGGACTATGGGGTGCATTATACTGTATGGAGGACTATGGGTGCATTATACTATATGAAGGACTATGGGGTGCATTATACTATATGGAGGACTATGGGGTGCATTATACTGTATGGAGGACTATGGGTGCATTATACTATATGAAGGACTATGGGGTGCATTATACTATATGGAGGACTATGGGGTGCATTATACTGTATGGAGGACTATGGGTGCATTATACTATATGAAGGACTATGGGGTGCATTATACTATATGGAGGACTATGGGGTGCATTATACTATATGGAGGACTATGGGTGCATTATACTATATGAAGGACTATGGAGTGCATTATACTATATGGAGGACTATGGAGTGCATTATACTATATGGAGGACTATGGGTGCATTATACTATATGAAGCACTATGGGGTGCATTATACTATATGGAGGACTATGGGGTGCATTATACTATATGGAGGATTATGGGTGCATTATACTATATGGAGGACTATGGTGATGCATTATACTATATGGAGGACTATGGAGTGCATTATACTATATGGAGGACTATGGGTGCATTATACTATATGAAGGACTATGGGGTGCATTATACTATATGGAGGACTATGGAGTGCATTATACTATATGGAGGACTATGGGTGCATTATACTATATGAAGGACTATGGGGTGCATTATACTATATGGAGGACTATGGGGTGCATTATACTGTATGGAGGACTATGGGTGCATTATACTATATGAAGGACTATGGGGTGCATTATACTGTATGGAGGACTATGGGTGCATTATACTATATGAAGGACTATGGAGTGCATTATACTATATGGAGGACTATGGGGTGCATTATACTATATGGAGGACTATGGGTGCATTATACTATATGGAGGACCATGGGGGGTGCTTTATACTATATGGAGGACTATGGGGTGCTTTATTATATATGGAGGACTATGTGGTTTTTTATACTATATGGAGGACCATGGGGGGTATCATACAGTGTTTGGAGGCACTTTTTTTGCACCCTACTGTATGGGAGCAATGAAAGGTGAACCTGGGGGCTTCAATAGGATGAAATTTACTTTGTAAGGGCTGAAACGTTGTGACATTTGTTGTTATGTGACCCAGCGGAATAGTTATGTTTTGGGTTGTTTTTTGTTTTTGGGGGGGGGGTGCAGCAATTATACCTTCTGCTATGGGGCCCCATGATTTCTATGGTCACCTCTTGCGGGAGCTTTCTCTTGTGCACTCCCCTCGCTCTTCACAGTCTTTAGTGGTTGATTATAGACCCGATTTTCCGTATCCAATTCTCCGTTTCCCGCTGTCCAGGTACCGTGGCCACGTCCCTACCGCGTCCTTCACGTACGGTGACACCTATGGGAACACCACGGCGCGCTGCTTTCAGGATTTCCGCTCTGCAGCCCTGAGCACCAGTCACAGCCCGTACTATAAGGGGGGACAATTTCCCACAAGTTCCTCCAATGACCCCGCTCTGGTGATCGGTGACCGCTCCCGAGGATGGGACAGATCTCTGCAGAGGACGACGTGGTCCCGATTCAACGTGGATTATGACCGCGCACAAGATCTGAACCGGTTCATAAAGGTCGGTGACATTTACTCACAATGTATGGTAGTATCTGATTACAGAGGGTCCCGCCCCCGAGGAGCAGTGGAGGCCGGGGTCATGTGCTCATCGGGAGGGGCAGTGTGGGGCTTTCGTAACAGCGCACCGTGTGGTTGGAAACAGTATTGCAAGAAATCTGAGTAATGCAATCTCTACTGGCTGATGCCGGTTCTGGCTTCAATACCGGCCGGAAAACGATGGGGACCAGTCCAAAATCTAAAGTACCCCAAAATACCAACCCAAACCCGCACCGTGAGACCCAATAATACTGACGTGACGTCTACATCACAGATGTTGTGACAGGTCGTATATTCATCTTTTTTTTTTTTTTTTTCAGAGCGCGCAGCAACACCGGGATCACTACCGCGACAAAACCGGCACCGTGCACCAGGTACCACACTTCATCCTGCCGGTCAGGAACGAGGAGGCCTACCCACTACCCCAGCAAATGTGAGTGTCCTACCGCGAGTCTGGAGGAGAGTAGGTCACAAAGGATACATTGTATCGTCTGGATGTAGAGGTTGTTACATTGTATCAGTGGGTGGAATCCTGGATTCCAAAGAGTTCCGTAACTGACACATTGTAACAAACAACAGCTGCGAGAGGAAAACAAGGATCGAAACGTTTCCATCCTCCTGTAGAAAGACAATATTTCATTAGGAGCATTAGATCTTGGGGAGGGGATCGACCCTCTGTCTCATTGGATGCCCAGTCCCTCCCTCATGCTTTACACTACAGTTTTGATTCAACGAGGCATAATTATGATAAGTGACACATCTTATATATCTCGTCTCTTGGAGCCCGGGGTAGTGTGAAGTCTACCTCCTGACCCATTAGGGGCTCAAACTGCTGGTCAGTCCTTCCCCATGCTTTACACTGCAGCTCTGCTTCGGGGCACTGTGCTGATCAGGGACACATGTTACATGTAGTCTGAAATCTGCCTCCAAGCAGAGGTTCAGGCTACTGCTCAGTACTTCCCTAATGCTTTACACTGCAGCTCTGCTCTATTACTGCACATGTATAATCAGAGACGTCTCTTATCTACATTCTTAGAGAATGAGAGTCTGAAATCCACCTCCCGTCCTATCAGAGCCTCAGCCAGCTGCTCCGTCTCTCCCTCATGCTTTACACTACAGCTGCTTCCTTATGGCATAGCCTCCAGCAGCTGCTCCGTCTCTCCCTCATGCTTTACACTACAGCTCTGCTTCCTTATGGCATAGCCTCAGGCAGCTGCCCAGTCCCTCCCTCATGCTTTACACTACAGCTCTGCTTCCTTATGGCATAGCCTCAGGCAGCTGCTCCGTCTCTCCCTCATGCTTTACACTACAGCTCTGCTTCCTTATGGCATAGCCTCAGGCAGCTGCCCAGTCCCTCCCTCATGCTTTACACTACAGCTCTGCTTCCTTATGGCATAGCCTCAGGCAGCTGCTCAGTCTCTCCCTCATGCTTTACACTACAGCTCTGCTTCCTTATGGCATAGCCTCATGTAGCTGCTCAGTCCCTCCCTCATGCTTTACACTACAGCTCTGCTTCCTTATGGCATAGCCTCAGCAGCTGCTCCGTCTCTCCCTCATGCTTTACACTACAGCTCTGCTTCCTTATGGCATAGCCTCCAGCAGCTGCTCAGTCCCTCCCTCATGCTTTACACTACAGCTGCTTCCATATGGCATAGCCTCAGCAGCTGCTCAGTCCCTCCTTCATGCTTTACACTACAGCTGCTTCCTTATGGCATAGCCTCAGGCAGCTGCCCAGTCCCTCCCTCATGCTTTACACTACAGCTCTGCTTCCTTATGGCATAGCCTCAGCAGCTGCTCCGTCTCTCCCTCATGCTTTACACTACAGCTCTGCTTCCTTATGGCAGAGCCTCAGCCAGCTGCTCCGTCTCTCCCTCATGCTTTACACTACAGCTGCTTCCTTATGGCATAGCCTCAGCAGCTGCTCTACCCCTCCCTCATGCTTTACACTACAGCTCTGCTTCCTTATGGCAGAGCCTCAGGCAGCTGCTCAGTCCCTCCCTCATGCTTACACTACAGCTCTGTTTCCATATGGCATAGCCTCAGGCAGCTGCTCCGTCTCTCCCTCATGCTTTACACTACAGCTGTTTCCATATGGCATAGCCTCAGACAGCTGCCCAGTCCCTCCCTCATGCTTTACACTACAGCTCTGCTTCCATATGGCATAGCCTCAGGCAGCTGCTCAGTCTCTCCCTCATGCTTTACACTACAGCTCTGTTTCCATATGGCATAGCCTCAGGCAGCTGCCCAGTCCCTCCCTCATGCTTTACACTACAGCTCTGCTTCCTTATGGCATAGCCTCAGGCAGCTGCTCCGTCCCTCCCTCATGCTTTACACTACAGCTCTGCTTCCTTATGGCAGAGCCTCAGGAAGCTGCTCCGTCTCTCCCTCATGCTTTACACTACAGCTCTGCTTCCTTATGGCATAGCCTCAGGCAGCTGCTCCGTCTCTCCCTCATGCTTTACACTACAGCTGCTTCCATATGGCATAGCCTCAGCAGCTGCTCCGTCTCTCCCTCATGCTTTACACTACAGCTCTGCTTCCTTATGGCATAGCCTCAGGCAGCTGCTCCGTCTCTCCCTCATGCTTTACACTACAGCTGCTTCCATATGGCATAGCCTCAGGCAGCTGCTCCGTCTCTCCCTCATGCTTTACACTACAGCTGCTTCCTTATGGCATAGCCTCAGCCAGCTGCTCCGTCTCTCCCTCATGCTTTACACTACAGCTCTGTTTCCATATGGCATAGCCTCAGGCAGCTGCCCAGTCCCTCCCTCATGCTTTACACTACAGCTCTGCTTCCTTATGGCAGAGCCTCAGCAGCTGCTCCGTCCCTCCCTCATGCTTTACACTACAGCTCTGCTTCCATATGGCATAGCCTCAGGCAGCTGCTCAGTCCCTCCCTCATGCTTTACACTACAGCTCTGCTTCCTTATGGCAGAGCCTCAGCCAGCTGCTCAGTCTCTCCCTCATGCTTTACACTACAGCTCTGCTTCCTTATGGCATAGCCTCAGCAGCTGCTCCGTCTCTCCCTCATGCTTTACACTACAGCTCTGCTTCCTTATGGCATAGCCTCAGCAGCTGCCCAGTCCCTCCCTCATGCTTACACTACAGCTCTGCTTCCTTATGGCATAGCCTCAGGCAGCTGCCCAGTCCCTCCCTCATGCTTTACACTACAGCTCTGCTTCCTTATGGCATAGCCTCAGCAGCTGCTCCGTCTCTCCCTCATGCTTTACACTACAGCTCTGCTTCCTTATGGCAGAGCCTCAGCCAGCTGCTCAGTCTCTCCCTCATGCTTTACACTACAGCTCTGCTTCCTTATGGCATAGCCTCAGCAGCTGCTCCGTCTCTCCCTCATGCTTTACACTACAGCTCTGCTTCCTTATGGCATAGCCTCAGCAGCTGCCCAGTCCCTCCCTCATGCTTACACTACAGCTCTGCTTCCTTATGGCATAGCCTCAGCAGCTGCTCAGTCCCTCCCTCATGCTTTACACTACAGCTCTGCTTCCATATGGCATAGCCTCAGGCAGCTGCTCCGTCTCTCCCTCATGCTTTACACTACAGCTCTGCTTCCTTATGGCATAGCCTCCAGCAGCTGCTCTACCCCTCCCTCATGCTTTACACTACAGCTCTGCTTCCTTATGGCATAGCCTCCAGCAGCTGCTCAGTCCCTCCCTCATGCTTTACACTACAGCTCTGCTTCCTTATGGCAGAGCCTCAGCCAGCTGCTCCGTCTCTCCCTCATGCTTTACACTACAGCTTTGCTTCCCTACGGCAGTTATGATGAGTGAGGCCTCTTTGTTACAATAACTATTCTGAAATCCCCCTCCTGTCCAATCAGAGCCTTGCACAGCTGCTCCGTCTCTCCCTTATACTTTACACTACAGCTCTGCTTCCTTATGGCAGTTATTGTAACTTAGAGGCCTCACTAATGATGACTGCCATAGAGAAGCGAAGCAGTAGTGTAAAGCATGAGGGAGCGACAAAGAAGCTGTCCAAGGCTCTGATCGGACAGGAGGTGGATTTCAGAATAGTTATTGTAACAAAGAGGCCTCACTAATTATAACTATTCTGAAATCCCCTTCCTGTCCTATCAGAGCCTCACCAGCTGCTCAGTGTCTCCCTCATGCTTTACACTACAGCTCTGCTTCCTTATGGCAGAGCCTCAGGCAGCTGCTCAGTCCCTCCCTCATGCTTTACACTACAGCTCTGCTTCCTTATGGCAGAGCCTCAGGCAGCTGCTCCGTCTCTCCCTCATGCTTTACACTACAGCTCTGCTTCCTTATGGCATAGCCTCAGCAGCTGCTCAGTCCCTCCCTCATGCTTTACACTACAGCTGTTTCCATATGGCATAGCCTCAGGCAGCTGCTCCGTCTCTCCCTCATGCTTTACACTACAGCTGCTTCCATATGGCATAGCCTCAGCAGCTGCTCAGTCCCTCCTTCATGCTTTACACTACAGCTGCTTCCTTATGGCATAGCCTCAGGCAGCTGCCCAGTCCCTCCCTCATGCTTTACACTACAGCTCTGCTTCCTTATGGCATAGCCTCAGCAGCTGCTCAGTCTCTCCCTCATGCTTTACACTACAGCTCTGCTTCCTTATGGCATAGCCTCAGGCAGCTGCCCAGTCCCTCCCTCATGCTTTACACTACAGCTCTGCTTCCTTATGGCAGAGCCTCAGCCAGCTGCTCCGTCTCTCCCTCATGCTTTACACTACAGCTCTGCTTCCTTATGGCAGAGCCTCAGCCAGCTGCTCCGTCTCTCCCTCATGCTTTACACTACAGCTCTGTTTCCATATGGCATAGCCTCAGGCAGCTGCCCAGTCCCTCCCTCATGCTTTACACTACAGCTCTGCTTCCTTATGGCAGAGCCTCAGCAGCTGCTCCGTCCCTCCCTCATGCTTTACACTACAGCTCTGCTTCCATATGGCATAGCCTCAGGCAGCTGCTCAGTCCCTCCCTCATGCTTTACACTACAGCTCTGCTTCCTTATGGCAGAGCCTCAGCCAGCTGCTCAGTCTCTCCCTCATGCTTTACACTACAGCTCTGCTTCCTTATGGCATAGCCTCAGCAGCTGCTCCGTCTCTCCCTCATGCTTTACACTACAGCTCTGCTTCCTTATGGCATAGCCTCAGCAGCTGCCCAGTCCCTCCCTCATGCTTACACTACAGCTCTGCTTCCTTATGGCATAGCCTCAGGCAGCTGCCCAGTCCCTCCCTCATGCTTTACACTACAGCTCTGCTTCCTTATGGCATAGCCTCAGCAGCTGCTCCGTCTCTCCCTCATGCTTTACACTACAGCTCTGCTTCCTTATGGCAGAGCCTCAGCCAGCTGCTCAGTCTCTCCCTCATGCTTTACACTACAGCTCTGCTTCCTTATGGCATAGCCTCAGCAGCTGCTCCGTCTCTCCCTCATGCTTTACACTACAGCTCTGCTTCCTTATGGCATAGCCTCAGCAGCTGCCCAGTCCCTCCCTCATGCTTACACTACAGCTCTGCTTCCTTATGGCATAGCCTCAGCAGCTGCTCAGTCCCTCCCTCATGCTTTACACTACAGCTCTGCTTCCATATGGCATAGCCTCAGGCAGCTGCTCCGTCTCTCCCTCATGCTTTACACTACAGCTCTGCTTCCTTATGGCATAGCCTCCAGCAGCTGCTCTACCCCTCCCTCATGCTTTACACTACAGCTCTGCTTCCTTATGGCAGAGCCTCAGCCAGCTGCTCCGTCTCTCCCTCATGCTTTACACTACAGCTTTGCTTCCCTACGGCAGTTATGATGAGTGAGGCCTCTTTGTTACAATAACTATTCTGAAATCCCCCTCCTGTCCAATCAGAGCCTTGCACAGCTGCTCCGTCTCTCCCTTATACTTTACACTACAGCTCTGCTTCCTTATGGCAGTTATTGTAACTTAGAGGCCTCACTAATGATGACTGCCATAGAGAAGCGAAGCAGTAGTGTAAAGCATGAGGGAGCGACAAAGAAGCTGTCCAAGGCTCTGATCGGACAGGAGGTGGATTTCAGAATAGTTATTGTAACAAAGAGGCCTCACTAATTATAACTATTCTGAAATCCCCTTCCTGTCCTATCAGAGCCTCACCAGCTGCTCAGTGTCTCCCTCATGCTTTACACTACAGCTCTGCTTCCTTATGGCAGAGCCTCAGGCAGCTGCTCAGTCCCTCCCTCATGCTTTACACTACAGCTCTGCTTCCTTATGGCAGAGCCTCAGCAGCTGCTCAGTCCCTCCCTCATGCTTTACACTACAGCTGTTTCCATATGGCATAGCCTCAGGCAGCTGCTCCGTCTCTCCCTCATGCTTTACACTACAGCTCTGCTTCCTTATGGCATAGCCTCAGCAGCTGCTCAGTCCCTCCCTCATGCTTTACACTACAGCTGTTTCCATATGGCATAGCCTCAGGCAGCTGCTCCGTCTCTCCCTCATGCTTTACACTACAGCTGCTTCCTTATGGCATAGCCTCAGGCAGCTGCCCAGTCCCTCCCTCATGCTTTACACTACAGCTCTGCTTCCTTATGGCATAGCCTCAGCAGCTGCCCAGTCCCTCCCTCATGCTTTACACTACAGCTCTGCTTCCTTATGGCAGAGCCTCAGCCAGCTGCTCCGTCTCTCCCTCATGCTTTACACTACAGCTCTGCTTCCTTATGGCAGAGCCTCAGCCAGCTGCTCCGTCTCTCCCTCATGCTTACACTACAGCTCTGCTTCCTTATGGCAGAGCCTCAGGCAGCTGCTCAGTCTCTCCCTCATGCTTTACACTACAGCTCTGCTTCCTTATGGCATAGCCTCAGGCAGCTGCTCAGTCCCTCCCTCATGCTTTACACTACAGCTCTGCTTCCTTATGGCAGAGCCTCAGGCAGCTGCCCAGTCCCTCCCTCATGCTTTACACTACAGCTCTGGTTCCTTATGGCATAGCCTCAGGCAGCTGCTCAGTCCCTCCCTCATGCTTTACACTACAGCTCTGGTTCCTTATGGCATAGTCTCAGGCAGCTGCTCAGTCCCTCCCTCATGCTTTACACTACAGCTCTGTTTCCATATGGCATAGCCTCAGGCAGCTGCTCCGTCTCTCCCTCATGCTTTACACTACAGCTCTGCTTCCTTATGGTATAGCCTCAGGCAGCTGCTCAGTGCCTCCCTCATGCTTTACACTACAGCTCTGCTTCCTTATGGCATAGTCTCAGGCAGCTGCTCAGTCCCTCCCTCATGCTTTACACTACAGCTCTGTTTCCATATGGCATAGCCTCAGGCAGCTGCTCCGTCTCTCCCTCATGCTTTACACTACAGCTCTGCTTCCTTATGGCATAGCCTCCAGCAGCTGCTCTACCCCTCCCTCATGCTTTACACTACAGCTCTGCTTCCTTATGGCAGAGCCTCCAGCAGCTGCTCAGTCCCTCCCTCATGCTTTACACTACAGCTCTGCTTCCTTATGGCATAGCCTCAGCAGCTGCTCAGTCCCTCCCTCATGCTTTACACTACAGCTCTGTTTCCATATGGCATAGCCTCAGACAGCTGCTCAGTCCCTCCCTCATGCTTTACACTACAGCTCTGCTTCCTTATGGCATAGCCTCCAGCAGCTGCTCTACCCCTCCCTCATGCTTTACACTACAGCTCTGCTTCCTTATGGCATAGCCTCAGGCAGCTGCTCAGTCCCTCCCTCATGCTTTACACTACAGCTCTGCTTCCTTATGGCAGAGCCTCAGCCAGCTGCTCCGTCTCTCCCTCATGCTTTACACTACAGCTCTGCTTCCTTATGGCAGAGCCTCAGCAGCTGCTCAGTCCCTCCCTCATGCTTTACACTACAGCTGCTTCCTTATGGCATAGCCTCAGCAGCTGCTCCGTCTCTCCCTCATGCTTTACACTACAGCTGTTTCCATATGGCATAGCCTCAGGCAGCTGCTCCGTCTCTCCCTCATGCTTTACACTACAGCTCTGCTTCCTTATGGCATAGCCTCCAGCAGCTGCTCAGTCCCTCCCTCATGCTTTACACTACAGCTCTGCTTCCATATGGCATAGCCTCAGGCAGCTGCTCCGTCTCTCCCTCATGCTTTACACTACAGCTCTGCTTCCTTATGGCATAGGCTCCAGCAGCTGCTCTACCCCTCCCTCATGCTTTACACTACAGCTCTGCTTCCTTATGGCATAGCCTCCAGCAGCTGCTCAGTCCCTCCCTCATGCTTTACACTACAGCTCTGCTTCCTTATGGCAGAGCCTCAGCCAGCTGCTCCGTCTCTCCCTCATGCTTTACACTACAGCTCTGCTTCCTTATGGCAGAGCCTCAGCAGCTGCTCCGTCTCTCCCTCATGCTTTACACTACAGCTTTGCTTCCCTACGGCAGTTATGATGAGTGAGGCCTCTTTGTTACAATAACTATTCTGAAATCCCCCTCCTGTCCAATCAGAGCCTTGCACAGCTGCTCCGTCTCTCCCTTATACTTTACACTACAGCTCTGCTTCCTTATGGCAGTTATTGTAACTTAGAGGCCTCACTAATGATGACTGCCATAGAGAAGCGAAGCAGTAGTGTAAAGCATGAGGGAGCGACAAAGAAGCTGTCCAAGGCTCTGATCGGACAGGAGGTGGATTTCAGAATAGTTATTGTAACAAAGAGGCCTCACTAATTATAACTATTCTGAAATCCCCTTCCTGTCCTATCAGAGCCTCACCAGCTGCTCAGTGTCTCCCTCATGCTTTACACTACAGCTCTGCTTCCTTATGGCAGAGCCTCAGGCAGCTGCTCAGTCCCTCCCTCATGCTTTACACTACAGCTCTGCTTCCTTATGGCATAGCCTCAGGCAGCTGCTCCGTCTCTCCCTCATGCTTTACACTACAGCTCTGCTTCCTTATGGCATAGCCTCAGGCAGCTGCTCCGTCTCTCCCTCATGCTTTACACTACAGCTCTGCTTCCTTATGGCATAGCCTCAGCAGCTGCTCAGTCCCTCCCTCATGCTTTACACTACAGCTCTGTTTCCATATGGCATAGCCTCAGGCAGCTGCTCCGTCTCTCCCTCATGCTTTACACTACAGCTGCTTCCATATGGCATAGCCTCAGCAGCTGCTCAGTCCCTCCTTCATGCTTTACACTACAGCTGCTTCCTTATGGCATAGCCTCAGGCAGCTGCCCAGTCCCTCCCTCATGCTTTACACTACAGCTCTGCTTCCTTATGGCATAGCCTCAGCAGCTGCTCCGTCTCTCCCTCATGCTTTACACTACAGCTCTGCTTCCTTATGGCATAGCCTCAGGCAGCTGCCCAGTCCCTCCCTCATGCTTTACACTACAGCTCTGCTTCCTTATGGCAGAGCCTCAGCCAGCTGCTCCGTCTCTCCCTCATGCTTACACTACAGCTCTGCTTCCTTATGGCAGAGCCTCAGGCAGCTGCTCAGTCCCTCCCTCATGCTTTACACTACAGCTCTGCTTCCTTATGGCAGAGCCTCAGGCAGCTGCCCAGTCCCTCCCTCATGCTTTACACTACAGCTCTGCTTCCTTATGGCAGAGCCTCAGCCAGCTGCTCCGTCTCTCCCTCATGCTTTACACTACAGCTCTGCTTCCTTATGGCAGAGCCTCAGCCAGCTGCTCCGTCTCTCCCTCATGCTTTACACTACAGCTCTGCTTCCTTATGGCATAGCCTCCAGCAGCTGCTCAGTCCCTCCCTCATGCTTACACTACAGCTCTGCTTCCTTATGGCATAGCCTCAGGCAGCTGCTCAGTCCCTCCCTCATGCTTTACACTACAGCTCTGCTTCCTTATGGCATAGCCTCAGGCAGCTGCTCAGTCCCTCCCTCATGCTTTACACTACAGCTCTGCTTCCTTATGGCATAGCCTCAGGCAGCTGCTCAGTCTCTCCCTCATGCTTTACACTACAGCTCTGCTTCCTTATGGCATAGCCTCATGTAGCTGCTCAGTCCCTCCCTCATGCTTTACACTACAGCTCTGCTTCCTTATGGCATAGCCTCAGGCAGCTGCTCAGTCCCTCCCTCATGCTTTACACTACAGCTCTGCTTCCTTATGGCATAGCCTCAGGCAGCTGCTCAGTCCCTCCCTCATGCTTTACACTACAGCTCTGCTTCCTTATGGCATAGCCTCATGTAGCTGCTCAGTCCCTCCCTCATGCTTTACACTACAGCTCTGCTTCCTTATGGCATAGCCTCAGGCAGCTGCTCAGTCCCTCCCTCATGCTTTACACTACAGCTCTGCTTCCTTATGGCAGAGCCTCAGGCAGCTGCTCCGTCTCTCCCTCATGCTTACACTACAGCTCTGCTTCCTTATGGCAGAGCCTCAGGCAGCTGCCCAGTCCCTCCCTCATGCTTTACACTACAGCTCTGGTTCCTTATGGCATAGCCTCAGGCAGCTGCTCAGTCCCTCCCTCATGCTTTACACTACAGCTCTGCTTCCTTATGGCATAGCCTCCAGCAGCTGCTCTACCCCTCCCTCATGCTTTACACTACAGCTCTGCTTCCTTATGGCATAGCCTCCAGCAGCTGCTCAGTCCCTCCCTCATGCTTTACACTACAGCTCTGCTTCCTTATGGCAGAGCCTCAGCCAGCTGCTCCGTCTCTCCCTCATGCTTTACACTACAGCTCTGCTTCCTTATGGCAGAGCCTCAGCAGCTGCTCCGTCTCTCCCTCATGCTTTACACTACAGCTTTGCTTCCCTACGGCAGTTATGATGAGTGAGGCCTCTTTGTTACAATAACTATTCTGAAATCCCCCTCCTGTCCAATCAGAGCCTTGCACAGCTGCTCCGTCTCTCCCTTATACTTTACACTACAGCTCTGCTTCCTTATGGCAGTTATTGTAACTTAGAGGCCTCACTAATGATGACTGCCATAGAGAAGCGAAGCAGTAGTGTAAAGCATGAGGGAGCGACAAAGAAGCTGTCCAAGGCTCTGATCGGACAGGAGGTGGATTTCAGAATAGTTATTGTAACAAAGAGGCCTCACTAATTATAACTATTCTGAAATCCCCTTCCTGTCCTATCAGAGCATCACCAGCTGCTCAGTGTCTCCCTCATGCTTTACACTACAGCTCTGCTTCCATATGGCATAGCCTCAGGCAGCTGCTCCGTCCCTCCCTCATGCTTTACACTACAGCTCTGCTTCCATATGGCATAGCCTCAGGCAGCTGCTCAGTCCCTCCCTCATGCTTTACACTACAGCTCTGTTTCCATATGGCATAGCCTCAGGCAGCTGCCCAGTCCCTCCCTCATGCTTTACACTACAGCTCTGCTTCCTTATGGCATAGCCTCAGGCAGCTGCTCCGTCTCTCCCTCATGCTTTACACTACAGCTCTGTTTCCATATGGCATAGCCTCAGGCAGCTGCTCAGTCCCTCCCTCATGCTTTACACTACAGCTCTGCTTCCTTATGGCATAGCCTCAGCCAGCTGCTCCGTCTCTCCCTCATGCTTTACACTACAGCTCTGCTTCCTTATGGCATAGCCTCAGGCAGCTGCTCCGTCTCTCCCTCATGCTTTACACTACAGCTGCTTCCTTATGGCATAGCCTCAGCAGCTGCTCCGTCTCTCCCTTATGCTTTACACTACAGCTCTGTTTCCATATGGCATAGCCTCAGGCAGCTGCTCCGTCTCTCCCTCATGCTTTACACTACAGCTCTGCTTCCTTATGGCAGAGCCTCAGCCAGCTGCTCCGTCTCTCCCTCATGCTTTACACTACAGCTCTGCTTCCTTATGGCAGAGCCTCATGTAGCTGCTCAGTCTCTCCCTCATGCTTTACACTACAGCTCTGCTTCCATATGGCATAGCCTCAGGCAGCTGCTCCGTCTCTCCCTCATGCTTTACACTACAGCTCTGCTTCCTTATGGCAGAGCCTCAGCAGCTGCTCCGTCTCTCCCTCATGCTTTACACTACAGCTCTGCTTCCTTATGGCATAGCCTCCAGCAGCTGCTCTACCCCTCCCTCATGCTTTACACTACAGCTCTGCTTCCTTATGGCATAGCCTCCAGCAGCTGCTCAGTCCCTCCCTCATGCTTTACACTACAGCTCTGCTTCCTTATGGCAGAGCCTCAGCAGCTGCTCCGTCTCTCCCTCATGCTTTACACTACAGCTTTGCTTCCCTACGGCAGTTATGATTAGTGAGGCCTCTTTGTTACAATAACTATTCTGAAATCCCCCTCTTGTCCAATCAGAGCCTTGCACAGCTGCTCCGTCTCTCCCTTATACTTTACACTACAGCTCTGCTTCCTTATGGCAGTTATTGTAACTTAGAGGCCTCACTAATGATGACTGCCATAGAGAAGCGAAGCAGTAGTGTAAAGCATGAGGGAGCGACAAAGAAGCTGTCCAAGGCTCTGATCGGACAGGAGGTGGATTTCAGAATAGTTATTGTAACAAAGAGGCCTCACTAATTATAACTATTCTGAAATCCCCTTCCTGTCCTATCAGAGCCTCACCAGCTGCTCAGTGTCTCCCTCATGCTTTACACTACAGCTCTGCTTCCTTATGGCAGAGCCTCAGGCAGCTGCTCCGTCTCTCCCTCATGCTTTACACTACAGCTCCGCTTTCTCATGGCAGAGACTCAGGCAGTGGCTTTAATCCTTTCTTTTTCGCCCGCCATCTTTTCTTAGGATGGTAGAAATCAGCAGCACCCGGGGGCCACAGTCTCTCCCTCATGCTTTACACTACAGCTCCGCTTTCTCATGGCAGAGACTCAGGCAGTGGGGGCCCCATGCAGATTTTTTGACACCCATCTTTCCATTAGGATGATAATTGGACGTGTGGCTTTTTCAGGCCAAAAATTGCAATATGTGGCTAATTAGTTTGTGAACCCTTCACTGGAAATGGCCTCTGCAGAGTAACTTTTGGATGGTTTTGTCCCTTGCAGAAATAATTGTTGTGAATTTGGCGCCTTATTGTGTGACTTACGCCAGGTCCCCCGTACCCAGTCCATGGGGCGGCGGTGACCCCGTACATTGTACAGCTAGAGGTCTCCACACTTCCTATAATCCGGCTCGATGCTTCGGAACGACCCTGGATGTGGCAGGTTTGTTGGGTCTTCTGACATCTTATCGTTAATTTTTTCTTCATTTCTAGGCTTTGACCACGATAGACGTCAACAAAAACGAGGACCCTTGGCCTGACCTCAAAAGAACGGAACGCACTGGTGTCCTCTGTACCATGTACCCCATCATCTCTACTCCATACGCTGCATTAAAGGGGGCGCTCCGGATACTTGTTACGGTTTTCTAATTTGGTACAACACAATGGTGGCAAAACACAGCGGTGGCCTCGTCCTTGGTTGATGTCACGGGGTCCTTCTCCGATATCACACAACAGAGCGAGAGATGAGTGAGCAATCTAAAGAGCATTTATTCCAAGCAAATTAGGACGTCCATAATATAATCCACCACACAGAGGGTAAAATAGTCCAGGAACACAGATACAGTCCAGTAAGGGATAAATGTCCAGGTCTCTCCGAGGAGCCTCAGCTTCTCCCACAGAGGATGAATCTTCCTGCTTCTCTCTTGTCCTCCAGACTGAATAATCTCTCAGGTAAGCAGAGAGTTGGGTGGATTCCAGGCCCCTCTTCCCCACACCTAGGGACAAAAGCCCAGCAGGGGGTGATTACCCTGCAAACAGGACAATGTACACAGCATGGACAGAGCACCACACCTAAAATACGAACACACACAAAATTATACACCACCCCCCATGTTCCACCACACAGAGGGTAAAATAGTCCAGGAACACAGATATGGTCCAGTAAGGCCCCTTTCACATTGCGTTTTTCTCTACGTCCACAGGTCCCGTCGGGGCATCCGTCCGGACCGCCCCTCCCCCACTCTGCAAAACGTGCTCCGGACGCATGCGCCCAACAGGGCCATTCACTATGGAGCGCACTGCGTTAGCGTGTGCTATGTTTTGTGCAATTTTGTGCATATATACGTTTCTGCAGACTGACACCCGAACGTAGGTGGACTACGTTCGGGTGTCCGTCTGCAGAAACGTATATGTGCACAAAATTGCACAAAACAGAGCACACGCTAACGCAGTGCGCTCCATAACAGTGAATGGCCTTGTTGGGCGCATGCGTCCGGAGCACGTTTTGCAGAGTGGGGGAGGGGCGGTCCGGATGGATGCCCCGACGGGACCTGTGGACGTAGAGAAAAACGCAACGTGAAAGGGGCCTAAGCGATAAATGTCCAGGTCTCTCAGAGGAGCCTCAGCTTCTCCCACAGAGGCTGAATCTTCCTGCTTCTCGCTCCAGGTAAGCAGAGAGTTTGGTGGATTCCAGGCCCCCCTCCTTCACACCTAGGGACAAAAGCCCAGCAGGGGGTGATCACCCTGCAAATAGGACAATGTACACAGCATGGACAGAGCACCATGCCTAAAATACGAACATACACAAAATTATACACAACCCCCCATATTTCAGTATCACAGTTGACCTCCGGGTAGTAAAATGGTCAGTGCCAAATTTAAGAAAGGAGCAGCGCACCAGGTGGAGGGGGCAAGTGCAGACTAGAGGAACCCTCTGCTTTTGAGGCTTAATATTCGGAGCCTGGTGAGGTCAGCTCCACACCTTCGGTACAGTCCGATTCCAAATACCTCAATGTCAGCAACCAAAGGTGGAGCCCATCTGCACTCTGGGGCGGGGTGCAAAGTGTGCGGCTCAGGGACCTCCTGGCCACCAGATTTATAGGGTTCACTTATTTCCCAGCAGATGTGCCGCAGAGATGCCTGTCTGCAGCTCCTCCGGTAGACGTGTGATGGATCCAGCCTCTGTATATGAGAGCTCGTATTACACGCAGAGCGGTGACCTTCACCCCCTCCTCGTCTTATTAATGTGCTTTTCATACCTCATTTTCCCGAGCAGCGCTTGTTTCCTTACATGAAGGGCAGGCGAAGCGACTCTGCTGCTTTATTGTGTTCCACCCACATCAACTGCTAACGATCCGATTCACATTCACAGTGGAGGGAGAATCCGCTCCTGATCAGCAATGGTGGAGGATGCGGGCAGAAGGTCAGAGAACACAACACCACACAACATTACCGCCCCGTGTTCAGCCATGACCTCGGGCTTCTAGAAACCAGAGGATTTTCTCTTATTCTTTGGGCCATGAAATAAGTGTTATATCTGCTTGGCTCCATCACCTCTCTGAAGGTGACTTCACAATTTGTTGCATGGGACTGGGTAATGATGTATAGAACAAGAGCGAGAGCAGAACCGGTGGAAAACACAAGTAGTCAGAGAACAAGGCTGGGGTCAGAGAACAAGGCTGGGGTCAGAGAACAAGGCTGGGGTCAGGACAGGTAGAGAACAAGGCTGAGGTCAGAGAACAAAAGGCTGGGGTCAGGACAGGTAGAGAACAAAAGGCTAAGGTCAGAGAACAAAAGGCTAAGGTCAGAGAACAAAAGGCTAAGGTCAGAGAACAAAAGGCTAAGGTCAGAGAACAAAAGGCTAAGGTCAGAGAACAAAAGGCTAAGGTCAGAGAACAAAAGGCTGAGGTCAGAGAACAAAAGGCTGAGGTCAGAGAACAAAAGGCTGAGGTCAGAGAACAAAAGGCTGAGGTCAGAGAACACAAGGCTGAGGTCAGAGAACACAAGGCTGAGGTCAGAGAACACAAGGCTGAGGTCAGAGAACACAAGGCTGAGGTCAGAGAACACAAGGCTGAGGTCAGAGAACACAAGGCTGAGGTCAGAGAACACAAGGCTGAGGTCAGAGAACAAAGGCTGAGGTCAGAGAACAAAGGCTGAGGTCAGAGAACAAAGGCTGAGGTCAGAGAACAAAGGCTGAGGTCAGAGAACAAAGGCTGAGGTCAGAGAACAAAGGCTGAGGTCAGAGAACAAAGGCTGAGGTCAGAGAACAAAGGCTGAGGTCAGAGAACAAAGGCTGAGGTCAGGGCAGGTGGAGGAGTTCAGATTAGTCCAGTCTTTAATCGCCCAATAGGTCATGGATGTGAGGGATATCTGCCAGAGCCACTGACAATGGTCAGATCGTAGAACATGTCCTGCTGGAGGGCTGCAGGCGAGAAGAACGGCCAAGTCACTAAGACAATGAGGCTGATCTGCGGCACTCATCACAGCTGTGTACAATGGGAACAAGCTAAAAGGTGGCTAATAAAAGATCAGAGCTGGACTGTAAAGCAGAGGGGACGGAGCAGCAGCCAGAGCCCTCCTGTAATATGAAGCACGTTTCTGGTAACTCATCTTCAGCCGAGCTGCAATCACTATATTTGAGAGTGCTGAGCTGCAGTGTAAAGCAAAAGGGCCAGGATAAATCTGCAATGTTCCCATTAAAGAATCCATCAAGAAATCAGCATGTACCTCGGAAACAAGACAGGAGGAGATCGGCCCCTCAGGATGAACCGCCTTCATGTAATGCTGCCCGTGGTACAGGAACTATATTTTCCTTTTTTTCTTTACTGTATCTTCCGCAGTTTCCTAATGGGTTAATGATGCCCGGGCACCCGCACTCCGAATAATGATTCTGCACAGAGGAACCTTGAAAGAGAACAACAACCGGCGACACGAAAAGTTCCCATTGTTATATTGTGTCTGTAAATAACACTCACATCCATCAGGAAACGGTGTCATAGTCCCTGGTGCCCAGGAAAGTAGTGCCCTGAACTATGGCCCCTTCATCCCCAGTGCCCAGGAGTGTAGTGCCCTGAACTATGGCCCCTTCATCCCCAGTGCCCAGGAGTGTAGTGCCCTGAACTATGGCCCCTTCATCCCCAGTGCCCAGGAGAGTAGTGCCCTGAACTATGGTCCCTTCATCCCCAGTGCCCAGGAGTGTAGTGCCCTGAACTATGGCCCCTTCATCCCCGGTGCCCAGGAGAGTAGTGCCCTGAACTATGGCCCCTTCATCCCCAGTGCCCAGGAGTGTAGTGCCCTGAACTATGGCCCCTTCATCCCCAGTGCCCAGGAGTGTAGTGCCCTGAACTATGGCCCCTTCATCCCCAGTGCCCAGGAGAGTAGTGCCCTGAACTATGGTCCCTTCATCCCCAGTGCCCAGGAGTGTAGTGCCCTGAACTATGGCCCCTTCATCCCCAGTGCCCAGGAGTGTAGTGCCCTGAACTATGGCCCCTTCATCCCCAGTGCCCAGGAGTGTAGTGCCCTGAACTATGGCCCCTTCATCCCCAGTGCCCAGGAGTGTAGTGCCCTGAACTATGGCCCCTTCATCCCCAGTGCCCAGGAGAGTAGTGCCCTGAACTATGGTCCCTTCATCCCCAGTGCCCAGGAGTGTAGTGCCCTGAACTATGGCCCCTTCATCCCCGGTGCCCAGGAGAGTAGTGCCCTGAACTATGGCCCCTTCATCCCCAGTGCCCAGGAGTGTAGTGCCCTGAACTATGGCCCCTTCATCCCCAGTGCCCAGGAGTGTAGTGCCCTGAACTATGGCCCCTTCATCCCCAGTGCCCAGGAGAGTAGTGCCCTGAACTATGGTCCCTTCATCCCCAGTGCCCAGGAGTGTAGTGCCCTGAACTATGGCCCCTTCATCCCCGGTGCCCAGGAGAGTAGTGCCCTGAACTATGGCCCCTTCATCCCCAGTGCCCAGGAGTGTAGTGCCCTGAACTATGGCCCCTTCATCCCCAGTGCCCAGGAGTGTAGTGCCCTGAACTATGGCCCCTTCATCCCCAGTGCCCAGGAGAGTAGTGCCCTGAACTATGGTCCCTTCATCCCCAGTGCCCAGGAGTGTAGTGCCCTGAACTATGGCCCCTTCATCCCCAGTGCCCAGGAGTGTAGTGCCCTGAACTATGGCCCCTTCATCCCCAGTGCCCAGGAGTGTAGTGCCCTGAACTATGGCCCCTTCATCCCCAGTGCCCAGGAGAGTAGTGCCCTGAACTATGGCCCCTTCATCCCCAGTGCCCAGGAGTGTAGTGCCCTGAGCTATGGCCCCTTCATCCCTGGTGTCCAGGAGTGTAGTGCCCTGAACTATGGCCCCTTCATCTCCAGTGCCCAGGAGTGTAGTGCCCTGAGCTATGGCCCCTTCATCCCCAGTGCCCAGGAGTGTAGTGCCCTGAACTATGGCCCCTTCATCCCCAGTGCCCAGGAGTGTAGTGCCCTGAGCTATGGCCCCTTCATCCCCAGGAGTGTAGTGCCCTGAACTATGGCCCCTTCATCCCCAGTGTCCAGGAGTGTAGTGCCCTGAGCTATGGCCCCTTCATCCCCAGTGTCCAGGAGTGTAGTGCCCTGAACTATGGCCCCTTCATCTCCAGTGTCCAGGAGTGTAGTGCCCTGAACTATGGCCCCTTCATCCCTAGTGTCCAGGAGAGTAGTGCCCTGAACTATGGCCCCTTCATCTCCAGTGTCCAGGAGTGTAGTGCCCTGAGCTATGGCCCCTTCATCCCCAGTGCCCAGGAGTGTAGTGCCCTGAACTATGGCCCCTTCATCCCTGGTGCCCAGGAGTGTAGTGCCCTGAACTATGGCCCCTTCATCCCCAGTGCCCAGGAGTGTAGTGCCCTGAGCTATGGCCCCTTCATCCCTGGTGCCCAGGAGTGTAGTGCCCTGAACTATGGCCCCTTCATCCCTGGTGCCCAGGAGTGTAGTGCCCTGAACTATGGCCCCTTCATCCCTAGTGTCCAGGAGAGTAGTGCCCTGAACTATGGCCCCTTCATCCCCAGTGCCCAGGAGTGTAGTGCCCTGAGCTATGGCCCCTTCATCCTTGGTGCCCAGGAGTGTAGTGCCCTGAACTATGGCCCCTTCATCCCCGGTGCCCAGGAGTGTAGTGCCCTGAACTATGGCCCCTTCATCCCTAGTGTCCAGGAGTGTAGTGCCCTGAGCTATGGCCCCTTCATCCCTGGTGCCCAGGAGAGTAGTGCCCTGAGCTACGGCCCCTTCATCCCCGGTGCCCAGGAGAGTAGTGCCCTGAGCTATGGCCCCTTCATCCCTGGTGCCCAGGAGTGTAGTGCCCCGACCTATGGCCCCTTCATCCCCGGTGCCCAGGAGAGTAGTGCCCTGAGCTACGGCCCCTTCATCCCCGGTGCCCAGGAGAGTAGTGCCCTGAACTATGGCCCCTTCATCCCCAGTGCCCAGGAGTGTAGTGCCCCGAGCTACGGCCCCTTCATCCCTGGTGTCCAGGAGTGTAGTGCCCCGAACTATGGCCCCTTCATCCCTGGTGCCCAGGAGTATAGTGCCCTGAACTATGGCCCCTTCATCCCTGGTGCCCAGGAGTGTAGTGCCCTGAACTATGGCCCCTTCATCCCTGGTGCCCAGGAGTGTAGTGCCCTGAACTATGGCCCCTTCATCCCTGGTGCCCAGGAGTATAGTGCCCTGAACTATGGCCCCTTCATCCCTGGTGCCCAGGAGTGTAGTGCCCTGAGCTATGGCCCCTTCATCCCTGGTGCCCAGGAGTGTAGTGCCCCGAACTATGGCCCCTTCATCCCTGGTGCCCAGGAGTGTAGTGCCCTGAGCTATGGCCCCTTCATCCCTGGTGCCCAGGAGTGTAGTGCCCTGAGCTATGGCCCCTTCATCCCTGGTGCCCAGGAGTGTAGTGCCCTGAACTATGGCCCAGATCCTAAGTGTTCAGCGTTTTATTAATCCATCACTCTAGTTCGGTGCCTCTTTCCAGTATTGAGGTGATTAGTGCCCTGATCTGTGACTACCTGCTGCCTAATGTCCGTGGGTTTAGAGCCCCGGTCTCAAATACTAAGGGGTCTAGTGCTCTGATCTACTCTAAAAAGTGTCCACGTATCCTGTGGTACTGCCATAAATAATCTGCGATACTGTGGTCCCTGGTGACTAGAGCTGTACTGCCCTGGTCCTAGACATCCGAAAGTTTAGGGCACCAAGTGAATTAGTGCACCAGCGGTCTCGTGGCCCCCGCTCCCTGGCGTCCAGAGGTCTCGTGGCCCCCGCTCCCTGGCGTCCAGAGGTCTCGTGGCCCCCGCTCCCTGGCGTCCAGAGGTCTCGTGGCCCCCGCTCCCTGGCGTCCAGAGGTCTCGTGGCCCCCGCTCCCTGGCGTCCAGAGGTCTCGTGGCCCCCGCTCCCTGGCGTCCAGAGGTCTCGTGGCCCCCGCTCCCTGGCGTCCAGAGGTCTCGTGGCCCCCGCTCCCTGGCGTCCAGAGGTCTCGTGGCCCCCGCTCCCTGGCGTCCAGAGGTCTCGTGGCCCCCGCTCCCTGGCGTCCAGAGGTCTCGTGGCCCCCGCTCCCTGGCGTCCAGAGGTCTCGTGGCCCCCGCTCCCTGGCGTCCAGAGGTCTCGTGGCCCCCGCTCCCTGGCGTCCAGAGGTCTCGTGGCCCCCGCTCCCTGGCGTCCAGAGGTCTCGTGGCCCCCGCTCCCTGGCGTCCAGAGGTCTCGTGGCCCCCGCTCCCTGGCGTCCAGAGGTCTCGTGGCCCCCGCTCCCTGGCGTCCAGAGGTCTCGTGGCCCCCGCTCCCTGGCGTCCAGAGGTCTCGTGGCCCCCGCTCCCTGGCGTCCAGAGGTCTCGTGGCCCCCGCTCCCTGGCGTCCAGAGGTCTCGTGGCCCCCGCTCCCTGGCGTCCAGAGGTCTCGTGCCCCCCGATCCCTGGCGTCCAGAGGTCTCGTGCCCCCCGATCCCTGGCGTCCAGAGGTCTCGTGCCCCCCGATCCCTGGCGTCCAGAGGTCTCGTGCCCCCCGATCCCTGGCGTCCAGAGGTCTCGTGCAGGTCTGTGGTCACCAGGAACATAGTGTCCTCCTGATATAGGGAGTCCACTGGTTCAGGTCCCCAGTCAAGTTTCCTTGCTGTACACGAGCCCAGTTCTTGGTGCCTGGTGTTTAGTCGTCGGTTTCTATAGGTCGCCTGCCCCAGTCTTGAGGTTTGGAGCCTTATAGCGACAAGCCTTTGTGTACAACTCCTGGCAAAAATTATGGACTTACTCAATTATGAGGAAAAAAAAATTATGGAATCACCCTGTAAATTTTAAATCCGAAGACTAACACCTGCATCAAATAAGATATATTCCTTAGTCTGTACCTAAAAATGAGTGATCACACCTTGGAGAGCTGCTGGACCAAGTGGACTGACCTGAATCATGGCTCCAACACGAGAGAGGTCAATTGAATCAAAAGGTGAGGATTATCAAACTCTTAAGAGGGTAAATCATCACGCAATGTTGCAATAGATGTTGGTTGTTCACAATCAGCTATGTCTAAGATCTGGACCAAATACAAACAACATGGGAAGGTTGTTAAAGGCAAACAAACTGGTAGACCAAGGAAGACATCAAAGCGTCAAGACAGGAAACTTAAAGCAATATGTCTCCAAAACAGGAAATGCACAACAAAACAAATGATGAATGAATCGGAGGAAGCTGGAGTCAATGTCTGTGACCAAACTGTAAGAAACCCCCTAAAGGAAATGGGATTTACATACAGAAAAGCTAAACAATAAAAAAAGATGACTGCCTGACGAGAACATGTAAATTTCCACAGTCATTGATGATATGGAGCTACATGTCCGGTAAAGGCACTGGGGAGATGGCTGTCATTACAGCTTCAATAAATGCTCAAGTTTACATTGAAATTTTGGACACTTTTCTTATCCCATCAATTGAAAGGATGTTTGGGGATGATGAAATCATTTATCAAGATGATAATGCATCCTGCCATAGAGCAAAAACTGGAAAAACATTCATTGAAAGAAGACAAATAACGTCAATGTCATGGCCTGCACATAGTCCGGATCTCAATCCAAAGGAAAATCTTTGGTGGAAGTTTAAGAAAATGGCCAACTAGGTTCACAAAGCCAATAATCTTGGAATAGTCTCAAAACCAATTAACAATAGTACATAACATTTCCCTATAAAACATTTCATTATCAGTTCAATTAAAATCACCCGGGTAAACAGATAAGTACCAAAAATAAGGGGGGCACAGCGTGATCCTAAGAGTCAAGATCGAGCTTTTAACGAGCATCGTCATATGACTTAGGATAGAAATCATAAAATTATTAACGTACGCAGCAGTGCGCAGGCAGCCTGGTGAGATGTATAGCAGTGTGAATATTCTTAGGAAAAAACAAACAAATAAAAACAAAAACAAACAAGGATGCACAACAGCCCAAATCTGAGGCATAAAAGCCCGAAGAGCAGAACCGACAGCGCAACACTGACACCGTGTGGTGAGGATGAGGCACTGCAGACACCGCAGCAGAAAATAACACAGGTCACTTCATACCTGCAGTCCTATGTAACACCACAGATAACACAGTGATATCTCTGAGTGCAGATAATGTAGTAGATGTCACCTGCAGTCCTATGTAACACCACAAATAACACAGTGATATCTCTCTGAGTACAGATAATGGAGTAGATGTCACCTGCAGTCCTATGTAACACCACAGATAACACAGTGATATCTCTGAGTACAGATAATGTAGTAGATGTCACCTGCAGTCCTATGTAACACCACAGATAACACAGTGATATCTCTGAGTACAGATAATGTAGTAGATGTCACCTGCAGTCCTATGTAACACCACAGATAACAGTGATATCTCTGAGTACAGATAATGTAGTAGATGTCACCTGCAGTCCCATGTAACACCACAGATAACACAGTGATATCTCTGAGGACAGATAATGTAGTAGATGTCACCTGCAGTCCTATGTAACACCACAGATAACACAGTGATATCTCTGAGTACAGATAATGTAGTAGATGTCACCTGCAGTCCTATGTAACACCACAGATAGCACAGTGATATCTCTGAGTACAGATAATGTAGTAGATGTCACCTGCAGTCCTATGTAACACCACAGATAACACAGTGATATCTCTGAGTACAGATAATGTAGTAGATGTCTCCTGCAGTCCTATGTAACACCACAGATAACACAGTGATATCTCTCTGAGTACAGATAATGTAGTAGATGTCACCTGCAGTCCTATGTAACACCACAGATAACACAGTGATATCTGAGTGCAGATAATGTAGTAGATGTCACCTGCAGTCCTATGTAACACCACAGATAACACAGTGATATCTCTGAGTACAGATAATGTAGTAGATATCACCTGCAGTCCCATGTAACACCACAGATAATACAGTGATATCTCTGAGTACAGATAATGTAGTAGATGTCACCTGCAGTCCTATGTAACACCACAGATAACACAGTGATATCTCTCTGAGTACAGATAATGTAGTAGATGTCACCTGCAGTCCTATGTAACACCACAGATAACACAGTGATATCTCTGAGTACAGATAATGTAGTAGATATCACCTGCAGTCCCATGTAACACCACAGATAATACAGTGATATCTCTGAGTACAGATAATGTAGTAGATGTCACCTGCAGTCCTATGTAACACCACAGATAACACAGTGATATCTCTCTGAGTACAGATAATGTAGTGATGTCACCTGCAGTCCTATGTAACACCACAGATAACACAGTGATATCTCTGAGTACAGATAATGTAGTAGATGTCACCTGCAGTCCTATGTAACACCACAGATAACACAGTGATATCTCTCTGAGTACAGATAATGTAGTAGATGTCACCTGCAGTCCTATGTAACACCACAGATAACACAGTGATATCTGAGTGCAGATAATGTAGTAGATGTCACCTGCAGTCCTATGTAACACCACAGATAACACAGTGATATCTCTGAGTACAGATAATGTAGTAGATGTCACCTGCAGTCCTATGTAACATCACAGATAACACAGTGATATCTCTGAGTACAGATAATGTAGTAGATGTCACCTGCAGTCCCATGTAACACCACAGATAACAGTGATATCTGAGTACAGATAATGTAGTTGGTAGGTAGGTAATGCAGTCCTATGTAACACCACAGATGATAGACTCCTGTGCGTATCACCTGTGTCAGTGGCGACATCTATGGGTCAGTCTTAGTATGGCTCGTTCATTATTTTGTTACAGGAGCTCCTTGGAATTGTTGTTCCTGTGAAGATAACGGCTCCATCAGGGCAGTGCAGTGGTTGTCCCTCAGCTTTTTGGTGATGTATGGGGGGGGGGGGAGGGGTCGGTTGCTCTGTATCGGGGCAGCTGTGGTCACCCCCCATACAGGACACTGCCGGTCACCCCCCCCCATACAGGACGCTGCCGGTCACCCCCCCATACAGGACGCTGCCGGTCACCCCCCCCCATACAGGACGCTGCCGGTCACCCCCCCCCATACAGGACGCTGCCGGTCACCCCCCCATACAGGACGCTGCCGGTCACCCCCCCCCATACAGGACGCTGCCGGTCACCCCCCCCCATACAGGACGCTGCCGGTCACCCCCCCCCATACAGGACGCTGCCGGTCACCCCCCCCCATACAGGACGCTGCCGGTCACCCCCCCCCATACAGGACGCTGCCGGTCACCCCCCCCCCATACAGGACGCTGCCGGTCACCCCCCCCCATACAGGACGCTGCCGGTCACCCCCCCCCATACAGGACGCTGCCGGTCACCCCCCCCCATACAGGACGCTGCCGGTCACCCCCCCCCATACAGGACGCTGCCGGTCACCCCCCCCCATACAGGACGCTGCCGGTCACCCCCCCCCATACAGGACGCTGCCGGTCACCCCCCCATACAGGACGCTGCCGGTCACCCCCCCATACAGGACGCTGCCGGTCACCCCCCCATACAGGACGCTGCCGGTCACCCCCCATACAGGACACTGCCGGTCACCCCCCATACAGGACACTGCCGGTCACCCCCCCCATACAGGACACTGCCGGTCACCCCCCATACAGGACGCTGCCGGTCACCCCCCCCCATACAGGACACTGCCGGTCACCCCCCATACAGGACGCTGCCGGTCACCCCCCCCATACAGGACGCTGCCGGTCACCCCCCCCATACAGGACACTGCCGGTCACCCCCCATACAGGACGCTGCCGGTCACCCCCCATACAGGACGCTGCCGGTCACCCCCCCCCATACAGGACACTGCCGGTCACCCCCCCCATACAGGACGCTGCCGGTCACCCCCCCCATACAGGACACTGCCGGTCACCCCCCCCATACAGGACGCTGCCGGTCACCCCCCCCCATACAGGACGCTGCCGGTCACCCCCCCCCATACAGGACACTGCCGGTCACCCCCCCCATACAGGACACTGCCGGTCACCCCCCCCATACAGGACACTGCCGGTCACCCCCCCCATACAGGACGCTGCCGGTCACCCCCCCCATACAGGACGCTGCCGGTCACCCCCCCATACAGGACACTGCCGGTCACCCCCCATACAGGACACTGCCGGTCACCCCCCATACAGGACACTGCCGGTCACCCCCCATACAGGACGCTGCCGGTCACCCCCCCATACAGGACACTGCCGGTCACTCCCCATACAGGACACTGCCGGTCACCCCCCCCCCATACAGGACACTAACCACCGCCCCCCCCATACAGGACACTAACCACCGCCCCCCCCATACAGGACACTAACCACCGCCCCCCCCATACAGGACACTAACCACCGCCCCCCCCATACAGGACGCTGCCGGTCACCCCATAAATGCCAGTGTCGGATGTCGCGGGTCTCCGCCCTCTCTCGGCTTCCAGTCCCCGGCATTATTAGTGACTGCATTACCATTCCGGAGTCTGGGAAAGCTGGGTGATAATAGACATGGCCGCCATCACTGCTCCCACGAGGGTTGCCCCTGACAACAGTGCACGGTGTTGGCGGCCATGTTGCCGGTCACGCAGCTTTCCCAGAAGTCTCTGCGGTTATTATTGCCGATAATGGACTTCAAGGAACAACAACAAAAAAGTGAAACATAAAGCGGAGCCGTCAGACCCGGTGCACGGACATCCTCCACCCCGCGAGGTGAGGAGAGCCCCGGTAACGAGAGCCGAGCACACGCCTCTGTCACCTCACGCCTCTGTCACCTCACGCCTCTGTCACCTCACGCCTCTGTCACCTCACGCCTCTGTCACCTCACGCCTCTGTCACCTCACGCCTCTGTCACCTCACGCCTCTGTCACCTCACGCCTCTGTCACCTCACGCCGCCGCCTTACTGCCCGCCCAGCGCCTACTGCCGCCTTCACTCACCATGGTGACAGCCGCTGCCCCGCCCACTGCACGCTCTGACCAACCGCAAATAACACACGACGAGGGCGTGCCTGCGCTCTCCTTCCAATCAACCACTGGGGGGGCGGAGTCTGTGTGCTCTTCCACCAATCATTTTGTTAGGGGCGTATCAAGAGAACATTAGGCTAAACCCAGTGAGGAGGCGTGGCTAAGGCAGGTAGGAGGGGCGGGCTGCCTGTGACGTCGGGAGGGATGCGCCATTTTGGGTCACGTGGTCTTAAAGGAATTGTCTTCTGTATTCTGATTTTTATTTTTGGGGGGGAAATAATAACTTCCTGTCCCCAAATCTGCTGTTAATAGAGAACCATTTATTGTATAAAATGTCAGTGCCCCTTCCCCGTGTGTATTATGTTGATTGAGAAGTGTTTTCAGCGAATCAGAGAAAGCGAGAGGTTTTATGATTATGGGCTGCACTTACACTCTAAGGGTCTCAGTATTGCCCGTAGCAACCAGTTTGGTGACTTGCGCTGGAAGGGCTGCAATCTGATTGTCCACAATAGTTTTTATAGATGGGGGATTCTGTCACTTGTAGTCCCCCTGCGCTGGAGTCATATCAAGTCTGCAATGCGAACAGCTCTGACCAGATATATGGCCGCCAGTATGAGCGGTGCTGACAGAGCGGCTGCCATCCGGGGCCTCCGGTGATGTCCTGTGCAGCCCTGACACCGGGGCGGCGGAGACACAGAGTCCATTGTTTGTTGTCTCTTTGTCTGTGGTGAAGCGTCGCCCAGGAGATGAAGAATCACAAGATCCCTGCTGAGCCCTCCCTCCCTCCATCCTGAAACTGCTCTGCCCTGCACCTACATCACTCACCCCAGAGCCTGACAGGCGCAGGATGAGACGCCCGAACACCTGAGGCACCTGCCGGAGAGGTACCAAGAGGTCAGGGGGGGCAGAGAGGTCAGAGACCGGAGGTCAGGGGGGCAAAGAGGTCAGAGACAGGAGGTCAGGGGGCAGAGACCGGAGGTCAGGGGGGCAAAGAGGTCAGAGACCGGAGGTCAGGGGGCAGAGACCGGAGGTCAGGGGGGCAAAGAGGTCAGAGACAGGAGGACAGAGACCGGAGGTCAGGGGGGCAGAGACCGGAAGTCAGAGGTGAGGACAGCAGACAGATCAGAGAGGAGACCAGAAGAGTAGAAAGATCAGAGGAGAAGAGGAATCAGAGAGGTCAGAGACAGGAGGGCAGAGAGTTCAGAGACAGGAGGGCAGAGAGGTCAGAGACAGGAGGACAGAGAGGTCAGAGGGGCAAAGAGGTCAGAGACAGGAGGACAGAGACCGGAAGTCAGAGGTGAGGGCAGCAGACAGATCAGAGAGGAGACCTGAAGAGTAGAAAGATCAGAGAAGAGGAATCAGAGAGGTCAGAGACAGGAGGGCAGAGAGGTCAGAGACAGGAGGACAGAGACGTCAGAGGGGCAAAGAGGTCAGAGACAGGAGGACAGAGACCGGAAGTCAGAGGTGAGGACAGCAGACAGATCAGAGAGGAGACCTGAAGAGTAGAAAGATCAGAGGAGAAGAGGAATCAGAGAGGTCAGAGACAGGAGGGCAGAGACCAGAGGTCAGAGGTGAGGGCAGCAGACAGATCAGAGAGGAGACCAGAAGAGTAGAAAGATCAGAGGAGAAGAGGAATCAGAGAGGTCAGAGACAGGAGGGCAGAGAGGTCAGAGACAGGAGGGCAGAGAGGTCAGAGACCGGAGGTCATAGGGGCAAAGAGGTCAGAGACAGGAGGACAGAGACCGGAAGTCAGAGGTGAGGGCAGCAGACAGATCAGAGAGGAGACCAGAAGAGTAGAAAGATCAGAGGAGAAGAGGAATCAGAGAGGTCAGAGACAGGAGGGCAGAGAGGTCAGAGGCAGGAGGTCAGAGATGTGGGCAGCAGACAGATCAGAGAGGAGACCAGAAGAGTAGAAAGATCAGAGGAGAAGAGGAATCAGAGAGGTCAGAGACAGGAGGGCAGAGAGGTCAGAGACAGGAGGTCAGAGATGTGGGCAGCAGACAGATCAGAGAGGAGAACAGAAGAGTAGAGAGATCAGAGGAGAAGAGGAATCAGAGAGGTCAGAGAAGAGATCGGAAGTGTGGAGAGATCAGAGGAGAAGAGGAATCAGAGAGGTCAGAGACAGGAGGGCAGAGAGGTCAGAGACAGGAGGGCAGAGACCAGAGGTCAGAGATGAGGGCAGCAGACAGATCAGAGAGGAGACCTGAAGAGTAGAAAGATCAGAGGAGAAGAGGAATCAGAGAGGTCAGAGACAGGAGGGCAGAGACCAGAGGTCAGAGGTGAGGGCAGCAGACAGATCAGAGAGGAGACCAGAAGAGTAGAAAGATCAGAGGAGAAGAGGAATCAGAGAGGTCAGAGACAGGAGGGCAGAGAGGTCAGAGACAGGAGGGCAGAGAGGTCAGAGACCGGAGGTCATAGGGGCAAAGAGGTCAGAGACAGGAGGACAGAGACCGGAAGTCAGAGGTGAGGGCAGCAGACAGATCAGAGAGGAGACCAGAAGAGTAGAAAGATCAGAGGAGAAGAGGAATCAGAGAGGTCAGAGACAGGAGGGCAGAGAGGTCAGAGACAGGAGGTCAGAGATGTGGGCAGCAGACAGATCAGAGAGGAGAACAGAAGAGTAGAGAGATCAGAGGAGAAGAGGAATCAGAGAGGTCACAAGGGTGGAGAAGAATGTTTAAAAGAACTGAGAGTCCTCAGTGGTTGATACCTTTTAATGGTAACTGAAAAGATGGAAATAATTGCAAGCTTTCCAGACTACTCAGGTCTTTTCATGGTTACCATTTCCATGCCTGATGAAGAGACCTGAGTAGTCTCGAAAGCTTGCAATTATTACCATCTTTTCAGTTAGCCATTAAAAGGTATCAACCACTGAGGACTCTCAGTTCTTTTAAACAATTTTTTTTATCTCTACTGGCTAACACGGTACAAAGATATATTTTACTTGTATCAGAGAAGAAAGCATCAGTGGGAAAAAGAGATGTGGCGAGTGGAGAGATCAGAGAAGAGATCAGAAGTGTAAAGAAATCAGAGGAGACATAAGAAAAGAATAATCCGAGAGATCAGAGAAGAGATCAGAACTGTAGAGAAATCAGAGGAGAAATGACAGGAGAAGAGGAATCAGAAATGTGGGGACCCGATAGATCAGAGAAGAAAGGTCAGAGCAAACAAGAGTGGGAAAAAGAGATATGGCGAGCAGAGAACAGAGAAGAGATCAGAAGTGTAGAGAAATCAGAGGATGATCAGAGATGCAGAAAATCAGAAAAGAGAAGACATAAAAGATCTTAGGAGAAGAGGAATCAGAGAGGAGAGATATGGGGGGGAATCAGACATCAGTGAGATGTGGTGAGCAGAGCGTTCAGAGCAGATCAGATGAGACATAAGAGACATAAGAGACAAGACACACTAGAGGAGAAGAGAGATCAGAGACCAAAAGCCCAGAGAAATCCGAGGAGCAATCAGAGAAGAAGATTCGGAAAAGAGAGTTGTGGGGATCAGAGAGATCAGAGAAGAAGAGAAGCATATGAGAAAGAAGATAGATCAAATGAGATCAGGAGCAAAGATCAGAGGACACAGAGACCGGAGGAGAAAAGACATCAGAGAGAACATGTGAAGATATATCACAGGAGTAGGAGATTGAAGAAGAGGAGAGATTAGAGAAGGGAGGTCAAAGAAGTAGGCAAGATTAGAGAGGTAGGAGATCTAAGGAGAGAAGAGATTAGAGAAGGAGGAGATCAAAGAAAAGGAAAGATTAGAAAAGTAGGGCATCAAAGAAGAAGAGAGATTAGAGAAGTAGGAGATCAAAGAAGAAGAAGAGGAGAGATTAGAGAAGTAGTGGATCAAAGAAGAGGAGAGATTAGAGGGGTAGGGTACTGAAGAAGAGGAGAGATTAGAGAAGTAGTGGATCAAAGAAGAGGAGAGATTAGAGGGGTAGGGTATTGAAGAAGAGGAGAGATTAGAGGAGTAGGAGATTGAAGAAGAGGAGAGATTAGAGGAGTAGGGTATTGAAAAGAAGGAGAGATTAGAGAAGTAGTGGATCAAAGAAGAGGAGAGATTAGAGGGGTAGGGTACTGAAGAAGAGGAAGATTACAGAAGTAGGAGATCAAAGAAGAGGAGAGATTAGAGGAGTAGGAGATTGAAGAAGAGGAGAGATTAGAGGAGTAGGGTATTGAAAAAAAGGAGAGATTAGAGAAGTAGTGGATCAAAGAAGAGGAGAGATTAGAGGGGTAGGGTACTGAAGAAGAGGAGAGATTAGAGAAGTAGTGGATCAAAGAAGAGGAGAGATTAGAGGGGTAGGGTACTGAAGAAGAGGAGAGATTAGAGGGGTAGGGTACTGAAGAAGAGGAGAGATTAGAGGGGTAGGGTACTGAAGAAGAGGAGAGATTAGAGGGGTAGGAGATTGAAGAAGAGGAGAGATTAGAGGGGTAGGGTACTGAAGAAGAGGAAGATTACAGAAGTAGGAGATCAAAGAAGAGGAGAGATTAGAGGAGTAGGAGATCAAAGAAGAGGAAAAATCAGAGAAGTAGGGTATTGAAGAAGAGGAGAGATTAGAGGAGTAGGGGATAGAAGAAGAGGTGGGATTAGAGGAGTAGGGGATGGAAGAAGACCAGAGATTAGAGGGGTAGGGTATTGAAGAAGAGGAGAGATTAGAGGAGTAGGGGATAGAAGAAGAGGAGAGATTAGAGGAGTAGGGGATAGAAGAAGAGGAGAGATAAGGAAATAGAAGAGGAGAGATTAGAGGAGCATGTGACCCCCAATGAGAACCATTTGTAATCTGCGAGGGGCTTACACTGGTGTACTGACTCCCATCATTTGTGCCAGATTGTTTCCCGCGAGCCATCCCTAAAGCAGAGAGATTGGGGAAGGAGATTGGCGCGGCCTGTGACCTGTGCTCCCTCCTCTATGGCAGTGATGAAGGCAGCCAGACGCTGCGCTATCCTCATCACTCCCATGGATGACGTGAACCACTGCGGCATCTACAGCTCCTGACGACCACTTTGTTACCGCCAGGAGAGAATGTAGTTGCTACTTTTTTTGGCAATAGTTGGAGGTTCCGCACTGATCAAGCGGATAGTTGATTATTTGTAGACTGGATACCGCACTAAGCGCCGCAGTGCCCCACGTAAGCCGCCGCAGCCAATCATGCACCTATAAAAAAGGTTTTGTGCCAAGGAGGCAGTTGATTGGCCGCCAGGGAGAACTGACAGAGGGAAGCAGGGGGAGACTTGTGTGACCAGGTGACGGTGGTGGATGAATGGAAGTTTTCTTGTTCTACAGGGTGACACCAACCGGGCGCCATGTCTCGCCGACGCTTGGAGGAAGCCATCCTGAGATCCAAGGAGTTAGAGAGCTCTGGGGAGAGCGTGGACGACGGCTCGGAGGAGGATGACGAGGGCGAGCGGTGCGCCGAGCTGTTTGTCCGGCGTCGTATCCCACTGAGCAAGGATTCCCATGGTATCTTCAGCCTCCGATTCTCACCCAGCGCCAAACAGCTCGCCGTCGGGTTTGGGAATGGTGCAATCCAGGTGGGTCATTCGGATGAAGGGGGCTCAGTCCAGCCGGCATCAGCCTCCGACATTAGCACTTAGTGCCCTCTAGGGCGGGGGTCCGTTCTGATGTCCGTGGCTCCCTCCCTTTGGGGGTTACAATGGAAACTAGTGGGGCTACTCAGCAAAGATTGTCCGCAGAGGCAAGGAAGGGGGTCAGATTTTGAGTGACCCCACCTCGTTCACACAGGTGATGGTCTTGTTCACTGGTGGACACAGGCGTAAGAGGCCCCTGGTCACAAAGTATCAGTGCAGACAATCCTCTGTGAGCCAAGCACATCAGCATCTGGATTCCTCTCCGTTTGCACTTTCTGCACCGATACATTGAAACACCCCCATAATGGCGCCCAGCACCGAGGTCCTGTCACCCTGCGCTAATTTCTCAGTGCAATATGGCGGTTTTCTATGGGACATTGGAGCCGCCGTGTAAGAAGATCTTGACTTTTTTTCAGATTGTGACTGTGGACGTCGGCGGCCTCGGTGGGACTCTGTTCCCCGGACATCGCACGAGACAAGCGGTCACCTCCCTGAGCTATCACCCCAAAAACAGCAACATCCTGGTGGGCGCCAGCGCCGACGGCCTGATCTCCTTCTACGACATCAAGTCCGAGCTGAACGTATTATCCCTAACAGGTGACGGATCCGCCGCTACCGCTATATATAGGGTAATGATTGGGGGGGCTGACGGAAGGAACTAGTGCGGCACATGGAGGTCAGTGACGCCGCCTCAAATAGATTTAAAATGGCCGCTCCTCATCGGAATAATAGAGGTGTTTTATAGTTTAGTTAGTATTTTATTTTCATTATTTTTATATTTATTTATTGTTATATATATTTTTTTCCCATTATTTTATTTATTTCATTTATTATTTAGTCAATATTTTATTTCCTTTTCATGGATGTTTTTTCTTCCATTATTTTATTTTTGCATTATATTTTTTATTTTATTTATCCTCATTATTTTATATTTCTAATTACTATTTTCACTATTTTTTTTTTTCATTATTTTACAAATTTATTTTTTCATTCTATTATTTATTTATTTTTTAATTATTCATTTATGTTTTTGACATTATTATTATCATCATTATTAGTAGCTCATTAGTGCTATTAGTATTATTTTTGCATTTATTATTAATTTTTGGTATTATTTATTTATTTCATTATTATTTTTGCTAGTTTTTATTATTTGTATTATTATTGTATTTTTTGGAATTATTTTTTACATTTTTTAATTATTCTTTTGTTCATTGTTTATTAATTGTATTATATTACATTGCTTTAATTATTATATTGTTTTATTATTATTATAATATTTATGCATTATTTATAGATTTATTATTTTTGTTCATGTTTATTAGTGGTATTATAATTATATATTATTATTATTATTATTAATATTAATAATAATAATACAAATTGTTAATAAAAATAATCATAATAATAATACTAATTAAGGCAAAACATAAAAAATAAATAGTAATTAAACAAAATAATATTATTAATAATAATAATAATAATAAATTAATGCAAAAAATATAATAATAATACCATTAATAAAATATGAAAATAATTAAATAAATAAAGAATGCAAAAATAAAATTAATTAAACAATATAATAATAATAATGCTGCTGCTGATGATGATGATGATGAAACTAAATAATAATAATAATAATAATAAATTATAATAATAATACCACTATTATTTTTGTTCATTTTTATTAGTGGTATTATTATTATTATAATTTATTATTATTATTATTATTATTATTATTATTATTATTATTATTATTATATTTCATCATCATTATTACTATTATTATTATTATTATTATATTGTTTAATTAATTTTATTTTTACATTCTTTATTTATTTATTTTTTTCATGATTTATTAATGGTATTATTATTATATTTTTTTGCATTAATTTATTATTATTAGTATGATTATTATTATTATTTTTTAATTACTATTATTGTTATTTATTTTTTATGTTTTGTCTTAATTATTATTATTATTATTATTAGTATTATTTTATTATTAATATTAATAATAATAATATTTTTTAATTATTTATTTATTTTTCTTTCTGTCTGTGTGTGTTTTTTAGAGCAAGAAAATGAAATTCACGCCCTGGATTTCAGCACAGATGGCAGCGTGTTTGCCACAGCCGGGAGGGATAGAAACATCCGGATATATGACAGTCAGACCAATGAGGTAACATATCTCCACGTATATAGGTGCCTTCATTTCTGCTCATCTGGGGGTCCTCACCCAGCTTTTCTGGACAGACCCCCAGTGTTATGTGTAGCAGATTGATATTGTATTGATGGACAGATATGACATTCAGAAATCCCCTTTATTCGTGTGATGGTAGTTGTAATCTGTGTTTTGTTCTCCAGATCCTGAACGTTCTGATGGCCCCGGACTTCCTGATAGATGATGACCTGACGCTGACCAGCGGCCACACGCGCAGGATCTTCGCTCTCAGGTTTCACCCCTCTGAACACCATATCTTTGTGACGGGCGGCTGGGATGATTCCATAAAGGTCTGTGTCCAGGGGATCACGGTATATATAGAGTATATACAGTAAGGTCAGATGACCATTCACCCTTTCCTGCCGTCAGTTCCAGAACAGGTCAATGTGGTCTTCTCCTAAATGTCGAGCTATGGTCGTCTTAAAGGGAATGATGTGAGACCTTGGAGATTTTGACAAGGGTTTCAAACCTTAATTATCCTGTTAGGGTTACGGCTTGTTCACTATCACCAGGTGATGTAAATTTCACAGCTTTATAAAAACTCAGCCTCCTCTAACCTTGTGCCAAAAAACAGCAGCCATGGGTTCTTCTAAGCAGCTGCCTAGCACTCTGAAAATGCGGAGAAGGCTATAAGAATATAGCTTTCCTCAGGTCAAAATGTAATTAAGAAATGGCCGTTACCAGGAACAGTGGAGGTCAAGATAAGGTCTGGAAATCCAGCAAAATTTCTGTGAGATCTGCTAATAGGATTGCTAGAGGCAAATCAGAGCCCCTGCATGACTGCAAAAGACCTTCAGGAAGATTTAGCAGACTCTGGAGTTGTGGTAGATTGTTCTACTGTTCAGAGACACCTGCTCAAATATGACCTACATGGAAAAGTCATCAGAAGAAAACCTCTCCTGTGTCCTCACCATAAAATTTAGCATCAGAAGTCTGCAAAAGAATATGTAAACAAGTTTGAGGCATTGCGGAAACAAGTCCTGTGGACTGATGGGTTTAAAATAGAACTCTTTGACCACAATGATCAAAGCTATGTGTGGAGAAAAAAGGGTACAGAATTTCAGGAAAAGACATCCCGCCAACCATTAAGCATGGAGGAAGATCAATCATGTTTTGAGGTTGTGTTGCAGCCAATGGAACAAGGAACATTTCACTTGAAGCAAACAAAACACCATCTGTAAAAAAGCGGAAGATGAAGGGGAGAAAAGAGGAGAGAAAAAAAGAAGAGGAGAAGAGAGGATGGCTTCTACAAATGGATAATGATCCTAAACACACGTCAAAATCCACAATAGACGACCTCAAAAGGCACAAACTGAAGGTTTTACAATGGCCTCACAGTCCCCTGATCTGAACATCATCCAAAATCTGTGGCTACACCTCAAAAGAGCAGAGCATGCAAGACAAGCCAGGAATCTCACAGAACTGGAAGACGTCTCCAAGGAAGATCAGTTCATGCAGGATAAGCCAGGAATCTCACAGAACTAGAGGACGTCTCCAAGGAAGAGCAGTGCATGCAAGACGAGCCAGGAATCTCACAGAACTGGAAGACGTCTCCAAGGAAGAGCAGAGCATGCAAGATGAGCCAGGAATCTCACAGAACTGGAAGACATCTCCAAGGAAGACCAAAGCATGCAAGACAAGACAAGAATCTCACAGAACTGGAAGATGTCTCCAAGAAAGATCAGTGCATGCAAGATGAGCCAGGAATCTCACAGAACTGGAAGACGTCTCTAAGGAAGAGCAGTGCATGCAAGATGAGCCAAGAATCTCATAGAACTGGAAGACGTCTCCAAGGAAGAGCAGTGCATGCAAGACGAGCCAGGAATCTCACAGAACTGGAACATGTCTCCAAGGAAGAGCAGTACATGCAAGACAAGCCAAGAATCTCACAGAACTGGAACATGTCTCCAAGGAAGAGCAGTGCATGCAAGACGAGCCAGGAATCTCACAGAACTGGAAGACGTCTCCAAGGAAGAGCAAAGCATGGAAGACGAGCCAGGAATCTCACAGAACTGGAACATGTCTCCAAGGAAGAGCAGTGCATGCAAGACAAGCCAGGAATCTCACAGAACTGGAACATGTCTCCAAGGAAGAGCAGTGCATGCAAGACAAGCCAGGAATCTCACAGAACTGGAACATGTCTCCAAGGAAGAGCAGTGCATGCAAGACAAGCCAAGAATCTCACAGAACTGGAAGATGTCTCCAAGAAAGATCAGTGCATGCAAGACAAGCCAGGAATCTCACAGAACTGGAACATGTCTCCAAGGAAGAGCAGAGCATGCAAGACGAGCCAGGAATCTCACAGAACTGGAAGACGTCTCCAAGGAAGAGCAGTGCATGCAAGACGAGCCAGGAATCTCACAGAACTGGAAGACATCTCCAAGGAAGAGCAGAGCATGCAAGAAGAGCCAGGAATCTCACAGAACTGGAACATGTCTCCAAGGAAGAGCAGAGCATGCAAGAAGAGCCAGGAATCTCACAGAACTGGAAGACGTCTCCAAGGAAGAGCAGAGCATGCAAGAAGAGCCAGGAATCTCACAGAACTGGAACATGTCTCCAAGGAAGAGCAGAGCATGCAAGATGAGCCAGGAATCTCACAGAACTGGAAGACATCTCCAAAGAAGAATGGATGAAAATCCTTTAAACAAAAAGTGAAAGACTCTTGGCTCAGCTCTAAGAAGTGTCACAGCCTCTGTTATCTGTTATCAGGTTGTGTAATGTTTTAATTTTGGGATTTATTCAGATTTTTTTGCTATTTGAGGTCTGGGACAAGCGGATGGCAAAGGAAGCGCGGAGGGTGATCATCGGTCCTCACATCTGCGGCCCCGGGATCGATATTCGGGTGAGTGCTGCTCATAAGGCACACGGCTTCTAATCCGGTCACCTTCAGAGCTGCAATCGCAATTCTGTGTTTGTTTTGCCCAGAACGACCAAATCCTGAGCGGCTCATGGGTGGCGAGGAACGCTCTGCAGCTCTGGGACCTGCGCTCGTCCAGCCTGGTCCAGGACCTCGTGTTTCCAGCCCCCGCGCTGCAGGGGGAGTACCTGTACGCGGCTCGGTTCTGCACTGATCACGTGGTCCTGGCCGGAGGCAGCGGCACATGCAGCGCCCGCGCCATCAACATCAAGACACAAGAGGTGAGAAGAGATGTCAGGGGGACGGCTGCTCCGTGCTGCGCCCCCTGGTGTCAGTCATTAGGGCACACAACGCCCAGGCAGTAACATTTCCCAGCACCTCTTGCAGGTTCAGTGTCTGCACAGACGCAGTGCTTTACCATACACACTATGCAGGGAGATAACTCTGATGACAGTCATTTAACCCCTCAGATGCTGGGCTCAATAGTGACCCTAGCTTCTAGGCGGTTATACTAGGAGAACAGGTTCCGTCTGCTACACCATCACTGCCTCCCATACAGCATGACTGTGCGGGCACTACCATGCTCGGGGGCTCGGTACTCAGAACTAGGGTGAACCCGCAGATATCCGGGCGCGGTGGGCCCAACCAGATTTTTAAAACAAACCCTGGAGTTAATCCTGGATACCTACCCAGATGCCAATCCCCATATAAAAGTCTATGGGGACCCGAATAAAATGGAGGTAGAAGGTCAGGGGGGTTATAGTTACCAAAAAAGTATATTTAAATAAATAATTAAAAAAAACGGTGTGAAGTCCCCCCCAATTTCGATACTCAGCCATGATAAAACCAACAGCTGGGGGCTGGCATTCTCAGGCTGGGGAGGTCCATAGTTATTGGCCTCCCCCAGCCTAAAAATAACAGCCTGCAGCCGCCCAGAATTATTGCATCCATTAGATGCGACAATCCTGGCTCTTTATCCGGCTCTTGCCCTGGTGAGGTGGCAATGAGGGTAATATCAGGGGTTAATGACAGCTCATAGCTGTCACTAAGCCCTAGATTAGTAATGGGAAGTGTCTATGAGAACCCCCCCATTACAACACAAACATCAAAAAAATCCTTTAAGTAAAATCCCCCCAAAACAACCTTTTTCACTCCTTTATTAACCCCAAACGCCCAGTTCTGACGTAATCCACACGAGGTCCCACAACAATTTCTGCTCCACTCCATACATACTGAAGTGAGGTGAGGTCACTGAGGTCGCCTGAGGTCAGTTTATCTGCGGTCACAGGTGGAGTATTGTGGGAACCTCCAGCTGTGACTGCAGATAAACTGAGTGACGTCACCACTCATTGCTGCAGCTCAGTCAGTCTCTGCCTGGAGCCACAGCGTGCGGTCATGTTCTGCACCCACTCTCTGTGACTTCAGTATGTAGCAGAGCCGGAATCGTCATGGGACCTTGTGTGGTGTACATCGGAACTGGGTGTTTGGGGTTAATAAAGGGGTGAAAGTGGGTATTTTTTTTTATTTTACTTCAAATAAAGGATTTTTTAGTGTTTCTGTTTATTTCTGTTCACTTACAGATTACTGATAGGGGTGTCTCAGACGCCTTCCATTACTAATCTAGGGCTTCGTGACAGCTATGAGATGTCATTAACCCCTGATATTACCCTGATTGCCACCGCCCCAGGGCAATCGGGATAAGCTGAGTAAAGTGCTAGGGTTGTTATATCTAATGGATGCAACAATTCTGGGTGGCTGCCAGCTGCTATTTTTAGGCTGGAGGGGGCCCAATAATCATGGGCATCCCCAGCCGGAAAATACCAGCTCTCAGTTTTATCAAAATTGGGGTGGACACCACGCCGATTTTTAAATTATGTATTTAAATAATTAAAAAAAAAGCTGTGCTCAGGATGTGCTCACAATCAGATCCGCCCTGATAGATCCTCAGGATTGCAGCTCTTGCTGTGTGCAGAGCATAGATGTAAGAGGAGATCGTCAGCAGGTGAAGCGTCCTGCACTCGCATTGTTCTTCTGGTTGCCATGAGTGCCTATAATCTGGGCTCAATGTGCGGCTTTCCTCGCCTGCAGACGGAGCACGGTATGAGTGCAGTATGTGCCGCGTGCCGGAGACGTGCGGTCTCTGCGGAGACCCAGCGCACACATTCCTGGATAATCCATGATAACACCTCCACTTTACTGTTACATGTATCACGTATCATAGTAAAAAAATAGTATAAACAGCAGCGGTGACGCGTCACTGATAGGTAACAATACAATCTCTCATCTGTTGCAGGTTCTCGGAGAGGTGTCTCTGCGCAGCAAGGCCGTGCAGACGGTGGACGCTGCCCCCGGTGGGCAGGTGGTGGCAGTGGCCGGAGTGGGCGGCAATCTTCACATCGCAGAACTGTGCTAATGTCCCGATCCCCCCCCCCCCGTATCCATCCCGATATAAACTACATGTCAAATCCTAGAAATGTGTCCGTCCACCTCTGTGCCCTCTGCTCCAGTCACAGCCAAAGCTGCAGTGAAAACTCTACTGCTTGCTATTAGGATGATGTACAGACCCTAAATCAGTAAAGCCTTGCAGGAAGGTGCAGGGAGGGCAACAGAAATTGAATGCAGCTTTGGATGTGCATACAGCATAAAGTTCAGCTTTCGATGTGTATAGAGCGTAAACTCAGCTTTCGATGTGTATAGAGCGTAAACTCAGCTTTCGATGTGTATAGAGCGTAAACTCAGCTTTGGATGTGTATAGAGCATAAATGCAGCTATGGATGTGTATAGAGCAAAACTGCAGCTTTGGATGTGTATAGAACATAAATGCAGCTTTGGATGTGTATAGAGTATAAATGCAGCTTTGGATGTGTATAGAGCGTAAATGTAGCTTTGGATGTGTATAGAGCGTAAATGTAGCTTTGGATGTGTATAGAGCGTAAATGCAGCTTTGGATGTGTATAGAGTGTAACTGCATCATTGATTGTGTATAGAGCGTAAACTCAGTTTTCGATGTGTATAGAGCGTCAACTCAGCTTTTGATGTGTATAGAGCGTAAACTCAGCTTTGTATGTGTATAGAGCATGAATGCAGCTTTGGATGTGTATAGAGTATAAATGCAGCTTTGGATGTGTATAGAGTATAAATGCAGCTTGGGATGTGACCGAAGTATAATTGCAGCTTTTGATGCTTGTAGAGTATAAATGCAGCTTTAGATGTGACCGGAGAATAAATGCAGCTTTGGATGTGTATATAGTATAAATGCAGCTTTGGTTGTGTACAGAGCATAAATGCAGCTTCAGATGTGTATATAGCACAATGCAGCTTCAGATGTGTATATAGCATAAATGCAGCTTTGGATGTGACCAGAGTATAACTGTAGCTTTTGATGTGTATAGAGCTGAAATGCAGCTTTGGATGTGTATAGCGCATAAATGCAGCTTTGGATGCGTGTAGAATATAAATGCAGCTTTGGATGCGTGTAGAATATAAATGCAGCTTTGGATGTGTATAGAACATAAATGAAGATAAATGCAGTTTTGGATGTGGATAGAGCGTAAATGCAGCTTTGGATGTGTATAGAGTATAAATGCCGCTTTGGATGTGTATAGAGCATAAATGAAGATAAATGCAGCTTTGGATGTGTATGGAGCGTAAATGCAGCTTTGGATGTGTATAGTGCATAACTGCAACTTTTGATGTGTATAGAACATAAATGCAGCTTTGGATGTGTATATGTCGCGGGCGGAGGAGGGGACGCTGCGCTCTCCCACTGCTCGGGTCCGGCTGCTGCTGCTGCTGCGGCCTCTGCTGCTCGGTGGTGGCTCGAGCGGTGGGCCGGATCCCGGGGACTCGAGCGGCGCTCCTCGCCCGTGAGTGAAAAGGGGATTGGTTTTGGGGATTTATTGTCCGTGACGCCACCCACGGTTGTGGTGATTGTGTGGACACCACCACTGCTCTGTGTGGGGATCCCGGGAGCGGTGACAGGGAGCAGCTGTGTTGTTAGTTCTCCCCTCCGTGGGTAGGGATTGATTGTCCCGGGGCCCGGTGATGGGGTAGGGATGGATGGCAGGCCGGGTGCGGGGCCTGGTGAGGTGCAGGGTCGCGGGGGCAGCGCTGTGCCGTACGGCACGGTGGTACTCACTCAGCCTGAGACGTTGACACAGTTCTCGGTAAAACACACGGCTGGAAAGACGGTTCCCACGGACGGCTGCTGTTGATTTTCCCTGGTAGTTAACGGTGACTGTCTCTTTCCCTGCACCTACGTTCACTGTTGGTAGCGATGGGTTCCCACCGGTAACCCGCTCCCCGACTTGGATATGGGCCGGAGGAGCCCCTCTTTGCCCGCAGGCGCTGGCCCTGAGAAACTGGTGCCTTGGCGGTGGCGGTGTCTCTCTCATACGGTTGGACTGTTGCCTTCAATCGGGACTTGGTTGTTTGGAGACCCGGAGGTCCCCTTCACTGACGGATTTGGCAAATTCACGGCGACTCCTAGCCTTGCCGGGATCCGAAAGGCCCCTGCCAATGGTGCTGGCTTCTCCTTGTGTACCGGTCCGGTACCGCCGGGCCACCACCCGTCCACGGTCCTTACGGCACCTCCGATAGACCACTCCTGCAGACAGTCACCGCCGTCTGCTAACCTTGCTGTCTCAGTCCGGGGCACACACCTGGACTAACTTCAGGCTGCTCTTTTACTACTTTTCTCCTCTCACTTGCTCCTCTCCCTTGCTCCTCTACCACTCAACTCTTCTCAATTACTCCTCCAAACTCTAACTTTTTCTGACTGCCTGTGTTTTCCCTCCTCCAGGACTGTGAACTCCTTGGTGGGTGGAGACCAACCGCCTGGCTCCACCCCCTGGTGTGGACATCAGCCCCTGGAGGAAGGCAACAAGGATTTCTGGTCTATCTTAGGTGTACCTAACCGGGGTGTAGGGTGTGGTGATGTCATTAACTGTGACCCCTGGCTTGCCCAGGGCGTCACATTCCCCCTTAGTAAAATGCAGACCGTCCGCGGGCTGCCCGTCCAACACCGGTTTTATTTTTCTGAAAAAGATAAAAAAACACAATACAAATAGAAGAACATCATCCCACAACGGGAGGTACTTTTCTTAAACGTTTCAAACGGTTTTAACGGTTACGGCTTCCGCTCTCACCCACCCAAGTAACCTGGCCCTGATGCTGCCCCTAAGAAACAGGCAGCACCCCTTGACCCCAGTCCAGCACCAAGTTACCCGAGCGGGATCTGTCCTTCCCCTCCAGAGGATAGCCACCGGTTCCGGTGGTGGCTGGGCCCCAGCCTGCTCCACTGCAGGCCCTCCCTCCAATCTGCCTCTCCGGAGGCGGTAACGGTGAAGCCATAACAATAACATTATTTACAAGCCACTAGTTTGTGGTTGCCCTGCAAGTTCACGGGCTTGTCCGTAAGGAGTCCCTTACGCAACTTTAAGCGGTCCCCACGGGGACAACGGTGCCGGCAACAGCCGGTTCAATCAGCAGGTTAGTCAGATGAGGCTTCGGTAATCATTTTCATTTTTCAAAAACTTTTCTAAACTTTTAAAACACACACACACTCTTTCCCCCCCCTATTAAAGAACGCTTTCCCTGTACCTAAGTGGGGGTCTACCTAGGTTGGGACGGGTGGACCTCCGGGGTCCGGTGTCAGTGGTGACAGGCAGCGGGGGAGAGGGAACAATCAGTCTCTATTCCCTGTTATCGTGTGAGGCAGGCGGAGGCATAGGGGAGCAGGGCACCGGTTCATCCCTGGGCACTGGCACTGGTTCTGGCTCACGGTTGACCACCTCCATCATTTCTTCATCCACGGGTTGTGGGAATAGTATCACTGGAAGAATCACCGCGCCGTTCTGTGTAGGCCAATCCGCTGGGAAGTCACCCATCACGGTGTGGATTACCTCTTTTGCCTTCTCTGCTGGTGGAGGAACTGGTACGTCAGCCGTTGCCCTCAATGCTGGTGGGCACCTTTTCAGATGGTCCCGAGAAACCGTGGCCAAAGTGCCCCCTTGGTCACGACTGATCTGGTAGGTCTTCCCATCTTCCCATCCTGTGGGCTGTATGACGTATGGGGTTTGTTCCCATTGATCATCCAGCTTGTGGGTTCTTCTTTTCCGCTTCAGCACATCTCCAGGCTGGAAAGGGCCAGCAGACGCCTTCTGGTTGAAGCGCCGCTCCTGTTGTTCCCGACTCCGACTTAAATTCTTCTCCACATATTCCTGAATCTGTCGGTACTGAACCCTCCGCCGGGTGTCCCATTCAGCCGTCGAGGGGAGTGTTTCTGGGGCTTCCAGTCCCATTTCCAGGTCCACCGGCAGTCGGCCGGGGCGAGCCCTCATCAGATATGCTGGGGTGCACTTTGTTGAGCTGGACGGAATATTGTTGTACATATCGACCAAGTCAGGCAGCTTCTCCGGCCACAGGTTCCGCTCTTCTAGCGGCAACGTCTTGAGGAGGCCAAGGACCAAATGGTTCATCTTCTCACACATGCCGTTGGTTTGGGCATGGTAAGGCGTGGTCCGGATCTTCTTGCAGCCGTACAGCTGACAGAACTCATGGAACACCTCCGCTTCAAAGGCTGGCCTTGGTCAGTAAGCACCTTCTCAGGGTATCCATGTGGTCGGCAGAAGTAAGCTTGGAATGCTCTAGCGGCGGTACGGCCGGTTAGGTCTTTGACCGGGACAACCACCATGAACCTTGAGTAATGATCTACTATGGTCAGAGCGTAGGTGTACCCACTTCGGCTGGGGGTGAGCTTTACATGGTCCAAGGCAACCAGCTCCAGCGGCTGATGTGTAATGATCGGGTGTAGGGGCGCCTTCTGGCTAGCTTCGTCCTTCCTCCTCAGCGTGCAAGGACCGCACTCTCGATACCAGGCCTCTACAGACTCCCGCATCCCACTCCAATAGAACCGCTCTCTCAACATCATCTCCAGCTTCTTCCATCCGAAGTGTCCGGCACCATCATGGTATGCTTGCAGAACGGTGGGTACACTAGCTTGGGGAATCACCAACTGGCGGATTTTCTCATGAGTCTTCGGGTTAATCAGCTCACGGTACAACTTCCCTTGATGTAGATACAGCCGAGTCCGTTCCTTCCACAAGCGTTGGGCTTCAGCTGGGGCGGCGGGGACTATCCCAGCAGCGCCTCGCTCCACCAGGGTCTTGACTAGGCGGACAGCGGGCGCCTGGTTTTGAGCTTCCTGCCACTCCTGACTTGGCAGCGGGTCCAGGTTCACCCGTTGTTGGTGGACATGTACCTTCTCAGTTGGCGGCTGGTGAACTGCAGGCAACTCGATCTCTTCAAGGTCGTCATCTTCACACCCTTCGTCTGACAAATGGGGCATCCGAGAGAGTGCATCAGCATTAACGTTGACATGACCGGCCCTGTATTTGATTGTGAAGTCATAGTTGGCTAGCCTGGCCACCCACCGCTGCTCCAACGCACCCAACTTGGCCGTGTCCAGGTGAGTCAGCGGATTGTTATCCGTGAAAGCGGTGAATTTTGCTGCGGCCAAGTAGTGGCGGAACCGCTCGGTGATAGCCCATACCAACGCCAGGAGCTCAAGCTTAAAGGAGCTGTTGTTCTCAGGGTTCCTTTCAGTCGGCCGGAGCTTTCGGCTATCATAAGCAATCACTTTTTCCTTCCCGTCCTGGACCTGGGATAGGACTGCCCCCAAACCCACATTGCTGGCATCAGTGTAGAGGATGAATGGGCGGCTGTAATCAGGGTACGCTAGGACCTCCTCTCCGGTCAAGGCCGCTTTCAGCTGGCAGAAGGATTCCTCATGCCTTTCTTCCCACACCAGTGGGGCTCCGATGGGTCTACCACCTTTGGTCTGTCCCACGAGGAGGTCTTGCATGGGGGCAGCCATCTTCGTGTACCCCTTGATGAAGCATCGGTAGTACCCCACCAGACCCAGAAACTGCCTTACTTCCCTCACTGTGGTTGGTCTCGGCCAGTCTTGGATGGCAGTGATCTTCTCGGGGTCGGGGGCGACACCTTCTGCACCCACTACATGCCCCAGGTACTGCACTCTGGGTTTCAGCAGGTGACACTTAGAGGGCTTCAACTTCATCCCGTATTTGGCAAGGGACACGAACACCTCGGCCAGGTGCTCCAGATGGGCTTCATACGTCTGAGAGTACACAATCACATCATCCAGGTATAACAGGACGGTCTCGAAGTTTAGATGCCCCAGACAGCACTCCATCAGCCGTTGGAAGGTTCCAGGGGCATTGCACAGCCCGAACGGCATACTATTGAATTCACAGAGCCCCATCGGGGTGGTGAAGGCAGTTTTCTCCCGGTCTTCCGGGGCCACCGCCACTTGCCAGTACCCGCTGGTGAGGTCAAGGGTAGAGAAGTAATTCGCAGTTCTCAGTGCGGCCAAAGACTCTTCAATACGGGGCATAGGGTAGGCATCTTTATGCGTTATCTGGTTAATCTTCCGGTAATCCACACACATCCGCATGGTGCCATCCTTCTTCTTGACCAGTACCAACGGGGCGGCCCAGGGACTACAGCTGTCCCTAATAACCCCTGCCTCTTTCATGTTCCTCAACATATCTTTGGCACATTGGTAGTGTGCAGGGGGATTAGGCCTGTACCTCTCTTTGATAGGGGGTGCTCACCGGTGGGGATGTGGTGTTGGACTCCTTTGATCTGCCCAAAGTCTAGTGGATGTTTGCTAAAAACTTGCTCATACTCCCGTACCACCCTGTATACCCCTTCTTTGTGATGTGTAGGGGTATCGTCAGTGCTCACGTGTAACTGTTGGTGCCACTCGTCTAACTCCCCTTGGGGCGGGTGAGGGCTGGTAGCAGGTGGGGAAACTGGAGGAGCTGCCCCGTGGATGGTGTGGGGATCCAGGGTGAGCAACTTGGCAAAGGTAGCATACCGGGGAAGCCTGACTTCTTCCTCCCCACAGTTCAGCACCCTCACGGGCACTCTCCCCTTTTTTACATCTACCACCCCTCGGGCGGCCATTACTGTGGGCCAGTGCTCGGAGGGCAGGGGCTCTATCATGGCAGGGTAGTCACGCCCCTGAGGCCCTACCGCTGCCCTGCACCAAATCATCATCTCACTCCTAGGGGGCACAGTCAATGGAGCAACATCCATCACTCTCGCTCCACCAATCTCTCCTCCTGTTGAGTTTACATGCTGGCGGTACATCAAGGCTCGGATCTCACGCTGCACAGCCCTCTGTCGGCTCCCCGCCGCCGTTGCGGCCAGCTGCTGCAGTAGGGCCAACACATCAGCCATGCAGTGTTCCATCACATTGGTTCCTAGCACTATCTTCGGGTTATGATCACTGGGTTCATTCATGATCACAATCATACTCTCATTGGAGTTGCAGTTCAGCTTGCCCTACTGTCATGGCCACTTGTTTATACCTCACTTGGGTCAGTGGGAGTCCATCAGCAGCAATTAGCGTTATGCTAGTATCTGGGGGTGCCAGCTCGTCTGTCCCCCAATACCGTTGGTACAATGTGTATGGTATGGTGGTTACCTGTGATCCAGTGTCCAGGAGAGCCATCACCGGTATGCCGTTCACAGCCACGGGATGATGGGCCGGGCCCCGATATACCGGTCCCGCCAGTCTGGGGGGCCACGGGGTTCTACTCCTGAGGACTGGCCCGTGGCCCCAGGGGTTGCTCGTTTAACGGGCACTGTCGGAAGTAATGGCCAGGCTTGCTGCACCTGTAGCAGATTGGGGGTCTGTTCCGCGAGTTGTTAGCACTTTTCCGCTGCATCCAGGGAACATCCTCAGGGCTGTCGGCGAGCTGTATCTGTGCTGGAGGCTGGGATCTGGTCAGAGGTTGGAGTGCGGCGAGAATCTTGGCGAGGTCTCCATCCATGCGACGGACCTGGGCAGCCAGTTCTTCCATCGTGCTGCTTGGAGCTGTAGGTACTGGAGAGGCTGGTAGGGCAGGGGCCACCACGACAGGGGCCGTCTCAACTGGCCACGGGGCTGGTTCCAAGACTTCCGAAGCTGGGGGTTGCAGAGCTTTAATGGCCCGTTCCTTTAACACAGCAAAGTCCACATCAGGGTGTTCTAGGGCCCACAGCTGGAGTTGTTTGCGATCCTCAGAGGACCTCATCCCCTGCGCAAATTGCTCTACTAACATTTTGTTGCTGTCCACCTCATTGATGGTGTCCCCCCGCTTCAGTGTGCGGAGGGCGGTTTGCAGACGAAAAGCGTAGTCCCGAATGCTATCCACAGACCGTTGCCGACATTGGTAAAACTGCATCCTCAGCTCAGCTTCAGTCCAGGTCTCAAAGGCAGTCTGTAGCTTCTCAAATATGGTGGCTACAGAGAGCCGGTCCCCCTCGGCCCAGGTCTCCGCTTCCTGCTCAGCCGCGCCGGTTAGCTGGCCCAGCACTACCGCTGCACGTTGCTTATCAGTCAAGGGGTACAATTCCAGGAGCGGGTTAAGCTTTTTCCGGAAGACCTGTAACGCATCAGGTTTCCCGTCATACTGCGGTAGCCAGGTAGCTCCGGGCACATAGGGCAAGGAGAACGGCATCACCTGAGCGAGAGCTGGGACCGCGGCACCCCCCGCCAGTGCGGCCGGGACCTGGGCAGGCCCATTCCCATCCACGGGTGCCACTGCGGCTGCGACCACCGCTCCTCCAGCGGCTCCGTCGGGCGCAGACATCTTGTTTCCGTCCCTCTTAGCCTCTTTCCGGCCCCTCCTCTATCGGGGCGGGATTTTGGCCTTCGCGCCTCCACTACTCGAGGAGACGCTCGAGCGGGAACTTTTCGCGGCAAAGATGGCGGCTTCTGAAATTTTCTGGCCGGACACCTCCAGCGGTAACAAGGCGCACCTCTACCCAACGGCAGAGCGGTAAGATCCTGTTCATGACGCCAAGTTGTTGCGGGCGGAGGAGGGGACGCTGCGCTCTCCCACTGCTCGGGTCCGGCTGCTGCTGCTGCTGCTCGGTGGCTCGAGCGATGGGCCGGATCCCGGGACTCGAGCGGCGCTCCTCGCCCGTGAGTGAAAAGGGGATTGGTTTTGGGGGATTTATTGTCCGTGACGCCACCCACGGTTGTGGTGATTGTGTGGACACCACCGCTGCTCTGTATGAGGATCCCGGGAGCGGTGACAGGGAGCAGCTTTGTTGTTATTTCTCCCCTCCGTGGGTAGGGGTTGGTTGTCCCGGGGCCCGGTGATGGGTAGGGATGGATGGCAGGCCGGGTGCGGGGCCTGGTGAGGTGCAGGGTCGCGGGGGCAGCGCTGTGCCGCACGGCACGGTGGTACTCACTCAGCCTGAGATGTTGACACAGTTCTCGGTAAAACACACGGCTGGAAAGACGGTTCCCACGGATGGCTGCTGTTGCTTTTCCCCGGTAGTTAACGGTGACTGTCTCTTTCCCTGCACCTGAGTTCAATGTTGGTAGCGATGGGTTCCCACCGGTAACCCGCTCCCCGACTTGGATATGGGTCAGAGGAGCCCTCTTTGCCTGCAGGCGCTGGCCCTGAGAAACTGGTGCCTTGGCGGTGGCGGTGTCTCTCTCATACGGTTGGACTGTTGCCTTCAATCGGGACTTAGTTGTTTAGAGACCCGGAGGTCCCCTTCACTGACGGATTTGGCAAATTCACGGCGACTCCTAGCCTTGCCGGGATCCGAAAGGCCCTGCCAATGGTGCTGGCTTCTCCTTGTGTACCGGTACGGTACCGCCGGGCCACCACCCGTCCACGGTCCTTACGGCGCCTCCGATAGACCACTCCTGCAGACAGTCACCGCCGTCTGCTAACCTTGCTGTCTCAGTCCGGGGCACACACCCGGACCAACTTCAGGCTGCTCTTTTACTACTTTTCTCTTCTCACTTCCTCCTCCAAACTCTAACTTTTTCTGACTGCCTGTGTTTTCCCTCCTCCAGGACTGTGAACTCCTTGGTGGGTGGAGACCAACCGCCTGGCTCCACCCCCTGGTGTGGACATCAGCCCCTGGAGGAAGGCAACAAGGATTTCAGGTCTAGCTCTGGTGTTCCTAACCGGGGTGTAGGGTGTGGTGATGTCATTACCTGTGACCCCTGGCTTGCCCAGGGCGTCACATATAGAGCATAAATGCAGCTTTGAATGTATATATACACAAATGCAGGTTTGGATGTATATAAAGCATAAAGGCAGCTTTGGATGTGTATAGAGTGTAACTGCAGCTTTGGATGTGTATGTACCACCCCGCGCTCGGCTGCTGCTGCCGAGCGGCTCGGATCCGGGCTCGGGTGTGTGTCGGTGGCCCGAGCGCCTCCGGACCGGGGGGTCACATCGCCCTGTAAAGGGGGGTGGTTGTTTTGGTGATCGGGTGGGTGCGCGGCCGGGGCCGCTATGCAGATTGTTCGTGACGCCACCCATGGGTCGTGGTGATAGTTGGCACCACCGCTGCTGGTGATGGTGGGGGCTCCCGGGTGCGGTGTTGTGGCGCAGCTAGGTGTTGACCCCTCTGTGGGTAGGGTGTGTGGGTCCCGGGGCCTGCTGGGGGCTGAGGTGATGCCCGAGGGATGCAGGGCAGGGCGGCACAGCGCGACGCGGTGCCTGAGGGCACTGGTGTACTCACTCAGAGGAAACACACTGGAGTCACTGGTAAACCAGAAACGGGATGGTGGTCGGTGCCGCAGCCGGCTGTGTTATTCCCCTTACTCAGGTTGGTGGTGTCCGCCTTTCTCCTGCACCTCTGTAAGCTGTGTGACTACTTATGTCTGAGCAACGGTAGTCCGCTCTCCGACTTGTAGATGCCGGAGGAGCCCTCTTGCCTGCAGGCGCTGGCCTATGGGATCTTGGTGCCTGGGCGGTGGCTTCCTATCCCCCTCGGTGGGCTGTTGCCGTCTATCGGGACTTTGGGTGGGAGTGGGCCTAAAGTCTAGGCCGCAATCAGTTGATTTGACTCGGTCCAGTTGCTTCTGGGCCTTGTACGGGGTCTGAGTACCCTTCACTGGTGCTCCGGTTTCGGTTTGACTCCCCGATTAGGTACCAGCGGGCTATGACCCTGTCTCGGCGCCTTGACGGTTCCGCCGGTTCTACTCCCGGCCTCCTGCAGACGGCCACCACCGCCTGTCTCCTGGCCACAGGGTCCCTAGGCTCCCACCTAGGCCCTGACAGACTTCTGCTGTACTCCTCTCTACTCCAACTCCTCTCCACTGTACTGCAACTGCACTCAAAACTGTACTCCAAACTGTACTGTCTGGTTTTCCCCGCCCGACCATCAATCCTCCTCTGTGGGCGTGGCCAACTGCCTGACTCCGCCCCCGGGTGTGGATGTCTGGTACAGATGGGGGTGACTCAGGGTTTTTGGGTGACTGATGGTACCTTTTTGGGGGACTGGTGTAGTGCAAGGGCCTATCTGTGACCCCTGGCTAGACCAGGGCGTCACATGTATAGAGCATAAATGCAGCTTTGGATGTGTATAGCGCATAAATGCAGCTTTGGATGTGTATAGAACAAAAATGCAGCTTTGGAAGTGTATAGAACATAAATGCAGCTTTGGATGTGTATAGAACAAAAATGCAGCTTTGGAAGTGTATAGAATAGAACATAAATGCAGCTTTGGATGTGTATAGAACATAATGCAGCTTTGGAAGTGTATAGAGTATAAATGCAAGTTTGGATGTGTATAGAGTGTAAATGCAGCTTTGGATGTGTATAGAGCGTAAATGTAGCTTTGGATGTGTATAGAGCGTAAATGCAGCTTTGGATGTGTATAGAGTGTAAATGCATCGTTGGTTGTGTTTAGAGCATAAATGCAGCTTTGGATGTGTATAGAACATAAATGCAGCTTTGGATGTTTATAGAGCTTAAATGCACCTTTGAATGTGGATAGAGAACAAATGAGGCTTTCTATATGTATAGAGCATAAATGCAGCTTTGGATGTGTATAGAGCATAAATGCAGGTTTGGATGTGTATATAGTATAAATGCAGCTTTCGATGTGTATAGAGTATAAATGCAGCTTTGGATGTGAATGGAGTATAAATAATACATTTGATGTGAGCTCTAGGTGTGACTGGAGAATAAATTAGGCTTTAAGCGTGGAAGGAGCCCCCAGTTCAGCTCCAACCACAAAGCTACAGCTCCTCATCATCAACCCCACACCCGAGACAGCGCAGAGCATGTCCAAACACTGTCAGGTCCATGTTTGTTCCAACACAACCCGGCCCGGCACCACCCAGCCCAGCACCACCCAGCCCAGCACCACAGCCCAGCACCACCCAGCCCAGCACCACCCAGCCCAGCACCACCCAGCCCAGCACCACCTAGTCCAGCACCACCCAGCCCAGCACCACCCAGCCCAGCACCACCCAGTCCAGCACCACAGCCCAGCACCACCCAGCCCAGCACCACAGCCCAGCACCACCCAGCCCAGCACCACAGCCCAGCACCACCCAGCACCACCCAGTCCAGCACCACCCAGCCCAGCACCACCCAGTCCAGCACCACCCAGCCCAGCACCACCCAGTCCAGCACCACCCAGCCCAGCACCACAGCCCAGCACCACCCAGCCCAGCACCACAGCCCAGCACCACCCAGCCCAGCACCACGGCTTGGCACCATGGCCCAACACAACCCGGCCCGGCACCACCCAGCCCAGCACCACAGCCCAGCACCACCCAGCCCAGCACCACAGCCCAGCACCACCCAGCCCAGCACCACAGCCCAGCACCACCCAGCACCACCCAGCCCAGCACCACAGCCCAGCACCACAGCCCAGCACCACCCAGCCCAGCACCACAGCCCAGCACCACCCAGCCCAGCACCACCCAGCCCAGCACCACCCAGCCCAGCACCACAGCCCAGCACCACCCAGCCCGCCCAGCACCACAGCCCAGCACCACCCAGCCCAGCACCACAGCCCAGCACCACCCAGCACCACCCAGCCCAGCACCACAGCCCAGCACCACCCAGCCCAGCACCACAGCCCAGCACCACCCAGCCCAGCACCACCCAGCCCAGCACTACCCAGCCCAGCACCACAGCCCAGCACCACCCAGCCCAGCACCACAGCCCAGCACCACCCAGCCCAGCACCACAACCCAGCACCACCCAGCACCACCCAGCCCAGCACCACAGCCCAGCACCACAGCCCAGCACCACCCAGCCCAGCACCACAGCCCAGCACCACCCAGCCCAGCACCACCCAGCCCAGCACCACAGCCCAGCACCACCCAGCCCAGCACCACCCAGCCCAGCACCACAGCCCAGCACCACCCAGCCCAGCACCACAGCCCAGCACCACCCAGCCCAGCACCACAGCCCAGCACCACCCAGCCCAGCACCACCCAGCCCAGCACCACCCAGCCCAGCACCACGGCCTGGCACCATGGCCCAACACAACCCGGCCCGGCACCACCCAGCCCAGCACCACAGCCCACCACCATGGCTTGACACCACAGCTCAGCACCACTGCCCGACACTGCAGCCCAGCACCACAGTCCAGCCAGTGATGGGCATCTTCCCGAGGCTGCAGGTCTTATTCTCCTCGTAGTGGAGGGGTCGGGGGGGTTTTGCCAATCAGGCCGGAGTGAAGCCTTGAACTGTCAGACACTTAGGCGGGCTTTGCACGCTGCGACATTGGTAACAATGTGTTACCGATGCTGCAGCGATAGTCCCGCCCCCGTTGCACGTTCGATATATAGTGAAAGCTGCCGTAGGGATTATTATCGCTACGGCAGTTTCACACGCACATACCTGCCGTGCGACGTCCCTCTGCCCGGCGACCCGCCTCCTTCCTAAGGGGGCGGGTCGTGTGGCGTCATAGCGACGTCACACGGCAGGCGGCCAATTGAAGTGGAGGGGCGGAGATGAGCAGGATGTAAACATCCCGCCCACCTCCGTCCTTCTCATTGCAGCCGGCGGCAGGTAAGGTGAAGTTCCTCGCTCCTGCGGCTTCATACATAGCGATGTGTGCTGCCGCAGGAGCGAGGAACAACATCGCACCTGTCGCTGCAGCGGCATTATGGAAATGTCGGAGGCTGCAGCGATGATACGATAACGACGCTTTTGCGCTCGTTCATCGTATCAAAAAGGTTTTACACGTTGCGATATCGACTGCGACGCCGGATGTGCGTCACTTTTGATTTGACCCCATCGACATCGCACGTGCAATGTCGCAACGTGCAAAGCCGCCCTAGGGAGAGTCGGCCCAGGAAAGTCCCGGCTCTCCCGCACCGGTCCGTCTTGGCACGTAATGAGGTTCTGTAGCAGCTTAGGTGTGAATAATGAGGTTCTTCAGCAGCTTGGGTGTGTATAATAAGGTTCTGCAGCAGCTTAGGTGTGTATAATGAGGTTCTGCAGCAGCTTATGTGTGTATAATGAGGTTCTGCAGCAGCTTAGCTGTGTATAATGAGGGTCTGCAGCAGCTTAGGTGTGTATAATGAGGTTCTGCAGCAGCTTAGCTGTGTATAATGAGGTTCTGCAGAAGCTTAGATGTGTATAATGAGGTTCTGCAGCAGCTTAGGTGTGTATAATGAGGTTCTGCAGCAGCTTAGGTGTGAATAATAAGGTTCTGCAGCAGCTTGGGTATGTATAATGAGGTTCTGCAGCAGCTTAGCTGTGTATAATAAGGTTCTTCAGCAGCTTGGGTATGTATAATGAGGTTCTGCAGCAGCTTAGCTGTGTATAATGAGGGTCTGCAGCAGCTTAGGTGTGTATAATGAGGTTCTGCAGCAGCTTAGGTGTGTATAATGAGGGTCTGCAGCAGCTTAGGTGTGTATAATAAGGTTCTGCAGCAGCTTAGGTGTGTATAATGAGGTTCTGCAGCAGCTTAGCTGTGTATAATAAGGTTCTTCAGCAGCTTGGGTATGTATAATGAGGTTCTGCAGCAGCTTAGGTGTGAATAATAAGGTTCTTCAGCAGCTTGGGTATGTATAATGAGGTTCTGCAGCAGCTTAGCTGTGTATAATGAGGGTCTGCAGCAGCTTAGGTGTGTATAATAAGGTTCTGCAGCAGCTTGGGTATGTATAATGAGGTTCTGCAGCAGCTTAGGTGTGAATAATAAGGTTCTTCAGCAGCTTGGGTATGTATAATGAGGTTCTGCAGCAGCTTAGCTGTGTATAATGAGGGTCTGCAGCAGCTTAGGTGTGTATAATGAGGTTCTGCAGCAGCTTAGGTGTGTATAATGAGGGTCTGCAGCAGCTTAGGTGTGTATAATAAGGTTCTGCAGCAGCTTAGGTGTGTATAATGAGGTTCTGCAGCAGCTTAGCTGTGTATAATAAGGTTCTTCAGCAGCTTGGGTATGTATAATGAGGTTCTGCAGCAGCTTAGGTGTGAATAATAAGGTTCTTCAGCAGCTTGGGTATGTATAATGAGGTTCTGCAGCAGCTTAGCTGTGTATAATGAGGGTCTGCAGCAGCTTAGGTGTGTATAATAAGGTTCTGCAGCAGCTTGGGTATGTATAATGAGGTTCTGCAGCAGCTTAGGTGTGAATAATAAGGTTCTTCAGCAGCTTGGGTATGTATAATGAGGTTCTGCAGCAGCTTAGCTGTGTATAATGAGGGTCTGCAGCAGCTTAGATGTGTATAATAAGGTTCTGCAGCAGCTTGGGTATGTATAATGAGGTTCTGCAGCAGCTTGGGTATGTATAATGAGGTTCTGCAGCAGCTTGGGCATGTATAATGAGGTTCTGCAGCAGCTTAGGTGTGTATAATGAGGTTCTGCAGCAGCTTGGGTGTGTATAATGAGGGTCTGCAGCAGCTTGGGTGTGTATAATGAGGTTCTGCAGCAGCTTGGGTGTGTATAATGAGGTTCTGCAGCAGCTTGGGTGTGTATAATGAGGTTCTGCAGCAGCTTGGGTGTGTATAATGAGGTTCTTCAGCAGCTTGGGTGGGTATAATGAAGTTCTGCAGCAGCTTAGGTGTGTATAATGAGGTTCTGCAGCAGCTTGGGTATGTATAATGAGGTTCTGCAGCAGCTTAGGTGTGTATAATGAGGTTCTGCAGCAGCTTGGGTTTGTATAATGAGGTTCTTCAGCAGCTTGGGTGTGTATAATGAGGTTCTTCAGCAGCTTAGGTGTGTATAATGAGGGTCTGCAGCAGCTTGGGTGTGTATAATGAGGTTCTGCAGCAGCTTAGGTGTATATAATGAGGTTCTGTAGCAGCTTGGGTTTGTATAATGAGGTTCTGCAGCAGCTTGGGTGTTTATAATGAGGTTCTGCAGCAGCTTGGGTGTTTATAATGAGGTTCTGCAGCAGCTTAGATGTGTATAATGAGGGTCTGCAGCAGCTTAGATGTGTATAATGAGGTTCTGCAGCAGCTTGGGTGTTTATAATGAGGTTCTGCAGCAGCTTGGGTGTTTATAATGAGGTTCTGCAGCAGCTTAGATGTGTATAATGAGGTTCTGCAGCAGCTTAGATGTGTATAATGAGGTTCTGCAGCAGCTTGGGTGTTTATAATGAGGTTCTGCAGCAGCTTGGGTGTTTATAATGAGGTTCTGCAGCAGCTTAGATGTGTATAATGAGGTTCTGCAGCAGCTTAGATGTGTATAATGAGGTTCTGCAGCAGCTTACATGTGTATAATGAGGTTCTGCAGCAGCTTGGGTGTGTATAGTGAGGTTCTGCAGCAGCTTGGGTGTGTATAATGAGCTTCTTCAGCAGCTTGGGTGTGTATAATGAGCTTCTTCAGCAGCTTGGATGTGTATAATGAGGTTCTGCAGCAGCTTGGGTGTGTATAATAGGGTTCTGCAGCAGCTTGGATGTGTATAATGAGGTTCTGCAGCAGCTTGGGTGTGTATAATGAGGTTCTGCAGCAGCTTGGGTGTGTATAATGAGCTTCTTCAGCAGCTTGGGTGTGTATAATGAGGTTCTGCAGCAGCTTAGATGTGTATAATGAGGTTCTGCAGCAGCTTGGGTGTGTATAATGAGGTTCTGCAGCAGCTTAGATGTGTATAATGAGGTTCTGCAGCAGCTTGGGTGTGTATAATGAGCTTCTTCAGCAGCTTGGGTGTGTATAATGAGGTTCTGCAGCAGCTTAGATGTGTATAATGAGGTTCTGCAGCAGCTTGGGTGTGTATAATGAGGTTCTGCAGCAGCTTGGGTGTGTATAATGAGCTTCTTCAGCAGCTTGGGTGTGTATAATGAGCTTCTTCAGCAGCTTAGATGTGTATAATGAGGTTCTGCAGCAGCTTGGATGTGTATAATGAGGTTCTGCAGCAGCTTGAGTGTGTATAATGAGGTTCTGCAGCAGCTTGGATGTGTATAATGAGGTTCTGCAGCAGCTTGAGTGTGTATAATGAGCTTCTTCAGCAGCTTGAGTGTGTATAATGAGCTTCTTTCGCAGCTTAGATGTGTATAATGAGGTTCTGCAGCAGCTTGGGTGTGTATAATGAGGTTCTGCAGCAGCTTGGGTGTGTATAATGAGGTTCTGCAGCAGCTTGAGTGTGTATAATGAGCTTCTTCAGCAGCTTGAGTGTGTATAATGAGCTTCTTCAGCAGCTTAGATGTGTATAATGAGGTTCTGCAGCAGCTTGGGTGTGTATAATGAGCTTCTTCAGCAGCTTGGGTGTGTATAATGAGCTTCTTCAGCAGCTTAGATGTGTATAATGAGGTTCTGCAGCAGCTTGGGTGTGTATAATAGGGTTCTGCAGCAGCTGGGTCGTACATCAGGATGTTCTGCAGCAGCTGAGGTGCCAGCACTTCTCGATGCTCTGCCTGGAGCTTCCAGCAGGGGGCGGCAGAGTCCTCCCATGTCTGTGGCAGCTGCTGGTTGTCAGTGACGGTGAGGCCCCGGTGTCGCCCCTTTATTCCGGTGCCAGCGGTGGCGCCTCCTGACCTGGCGGTGTCCGGGGCCTCATCATGGAAGTCGTCGTCTTTGATTCCTGAAGTTCCCAGAGACGAGCTGCAAATAATGGCGCGGATTAAAGAGACGGCGCCGAGTCCGGCCGGTGACCCCCTGAGAAAACCACGGGGGGGGGGGCATAGTGTATACACGTCCCGGACTCCGGAGTGACTCCGGATTAATGTCCCCAGCAACCGCAGTATCACTACACAGGGGAGAAAGCGAGCAATGTATAGCAGCCATACAGGCAGAAAGAGAGCAAAGTATAGGAGCCATACAGGGAGAAAGGGAGCAATGTATAGGAGCCATACAGGCAGAAAGAGAGCAATGTATAGGAGCCATACAGGCAGAAAAGGACCAATGTATAGGAGCCATACAGGCAGAAAGAGAGCAATGTATAGGAGCCATACAGGCAGAAAGGGAGCAATGTATAGGAGCCATACAGGCAGAAAGAGAGCAAAGTATAGGAGCCATACAGGGAGAAAGGGAGCAATGTATAGGAGCCATACAGGCAGAAAAGGACCAATGTATAGGAGCCATACAGGCAGAAAGAGAGCAAAGTATAGGAGCCATACAGGGAGAAAGGGAGCAATGTATAGGAGCCATACAGGCAGAAAAGGACCAATGTATAGGAGCCATACAGGAAGAAAGAGGGCAATGTATAGGAGCCATACAGGCAGAAAGGGACCAATGTATAGGAGCCATACAGGGAGAAAGGGAGCAATGTATAGCAGCCATACAGGCAGAGAGCAAAGTATAGGAGCCATACAGGGAGAAAGGGAGCAATGTATAGGAGCCATACAGGCAGAAAGGGACCAATGTATAGGAGCCATACAGGAAGAAAGAGGGCAATGTATAGGAGCCATACAGGCAGAAAGGGACCAATGTATAGGAGCCATACAGGGAGAAAGGGAGCAATGTATAGCAGCCATACAGGCAGAAAGAGAGCAAAGTATAGGAGCCATACAGGGAGAAAGGGAGCAATGTATAGGAGCCATACAGGGAGAAAGGGAGCAATGTATAGGAGCCATACAGGGAGAAAGGGAGCAATGTATAGGAGCCATACAGGGAGAAAGGGAGCAATGTATAGCAGCCATACAGGCAGAAAGAGAGCAAAGTATAGGAGCCATACAGGGAGAAAGGGAGCAATGTATAGGAGCCATACAGGCAGAAAGAGAGCAAAGTATAGGAGCCATACAGGGAGAAAGGGAGCAATGTATAGGAGCCATACAGGCAGAAAAGGACCAATGTATAGGAGCCATACAGGCAGAAAGAGAGCAATGTATAGGAGCCATACAGGCAGAAAGGGAGCAATGTATAGGAGCCATACAGGCAGAAAGAGAGCAAAGTATAGGAGCCATACAGGGAGAAAGGGAGCAATGTATAGGAGCCATACAGGCAGAAAAGGACCAATGTATAGGAGCCATACAGGCAGAAAGAGAGCAAAGTATAGGAGCCATACAGGGAGAAAGGGAGCAATGTATAGGAGCCATACAGGCAGAAAAGGACCAATGTATAGGAGCCATACAGGAAGAAAGAGGGCAATGTATAGGAGCCATACAGGCAGAAAGGGACCAATGTATAGGAGCCATACAGGGAGAAAGGGAGCAATGTATAGCAGCCATACAGGCAGAGAGCAAAGTATAGGAGCCATACAGGGAGAAAGGGAGCAATGTATAGGAGCCATACAGGCAGAAAGGGACCAATGTATAGGAGCCATACAGGAAGAAAGAGGGCAATGTATAGGAGCCATACAGGCAGAAAGGGACCAATGTATAGGAGCCATACAGGGAGAAAGGGAGCAATGTATAGCAGCCATACAGGCAGAAAGAGAGCAAAGTATAGGAGCCATACAGGGAGAAAGGGAGCAATGTATAGGAGCCATACAGGGAGAAAGGGAGCAATGTATAGGAGCCATACAGGGAGAAAGGGAGCAATGTATAGGAGCCATACAGGGAGAAAGGGAGCAATGTATAGCAGCCATACAGGCAGAAAGAGAGCAAAGTATAGGAGCCATACAGGGAGAAAGGGAGCAATGTATAGGAGCCATACAGGGAGAAAGGGAGCAATGTATAGGAGCCATACAGGGAGAAAGGGAGCAATGTATAGGAGCCATACAGGCAGAAAGAGGGCATTGTATAGGAGCCATACAGGGAGAAAGAGAGCAAAGTATAGGAGCCATACAGGGAGAAAGGGAGCAATGTATAGGAGCCATACAGGCAGAAAGAGAGCCATGTATAGGAGCCATACAGGGAGAAAGGGAGCCATGTATAGGAGCCATACAGGCAGAAAGAGAGCAATGTATAGGAGCCATACAGGGAGAAAGGGAGCAATGTATAGGAGCCATACAGGCAGAAAGAGAGCAATGTATAGGAGCCATACAGGGAGAAAGGGAGCAATGTATAGGGGCCATACAGGGAGAAAGAGAGCAATGTATGGGAGCCATACAGGCAGAAAGGGAGCAATGTATAGGAGCCATACAGGGAGAAAGAGAGCAATGTATAGGAGCCATACAGGCAGAAAGCGAGCAATGTATAGCAGCCATACAGGCAGAAAGAGGGCATTGTATAGGAGCCATACAGGAAGACAGGGACCAATGTATAGGAGCCATACAGGAAGAAAGGGACCAATGTATAGGAGCCATACAGGCAGAAAGAGAGCAATGTATAGGAGCCATACAGGCAGAAAGGGAGCAATGTACTGGAGCCATACAGGAAGAAAGAGCAATGTATAGGAGCCATAAAGGAAGAAAGAGAGCAATGTATAGGAGCCATAAAGGAAGAAAGAGAGCAATGTATAGGAGCCATAAAGGAAGAAAGGGAGCAATGTATAGGAGCCATAAAGGAAGAAAGTGAGCAATGTATTGGAGCCATACAGGCAGAAAGAGAGCAATGTATAGGAGCCATACAGGCAGAAAGCAAGCAATGTATAGGAGCCATACAGACAGAAAGCGAGCAATGTATAGGAGCCATACAGGCAGAGAGCAATGTATAGGAGCCATACAGGGAGAAAAAAAAGCAATGTATAGGAGCCATACAGGAAGAAAGCTAGCCATGTATAGGAGTCATACAGGCAGAAAGGGAGCAATGTATAGGAGCCATACAGGCAGAAAGGGAGCAATGTATAGGAGCCATACAGGCAGAAAGGGAGCAATGTATAGTAGCCATATAGGCAGACAGAGAGCAATGTATAGGAGCCATACAGGCAGAAATAGAGCAAAGTATAGGAGCCATACAGGCAGAAAGGGAGCAATGTATAGGAGCCATATAGGCAAACAGAGAGCAATGTATAGGAGCCATACAGGCAGACAGAGAGCAATGTATAGCAGCCATACAGGCAGAAAGAGAGCAAAGTATAGGAGCCATACAGGGAGAAAGGGAGCAATGTATAGGAGCCATGCAGGCAGAAAGAGAGCAATGTATAGGAGCCATACAGGCAGAAAGAGAGCAATGTATAGGAGCCATACAGGGAGAAAGGGAGCAATGTATAGGGGCCATACAGGGAGAAAGAGAGCAATGTATAGGAGCCATACAGGCAGAAAGGGAGCAATGTATAGGAGCCATACAGGGAGAAAGAGAGCAATGTATAGGAGCCATACAGGCAGAAAGCGAGCAATGTATAGCAGCCATACAGGCAGAAAGAGGGCATTGTATAGGAGCCATACAGGAAGACAGGGACCAATGTATAGGAGCCATACAGGCAGAAAGAGAGCAATGTATAGAAGCCATACAGGAAGAAAGGGACCAATGTATAGGAGCCATACAGGAAGAAAGGGACCAATGTATAGGAGCCATACAGGCAGAAAGAGACCAATGTATAGGAGCCATACAGGAAGAAAGGGACCAATGTATAGGAGCCATACAGGCAGAAAGGGACCAATGTATAGGAGCCATACAGGAAGAAAGGGACCAATGTATAGGAGCCATACAGGCAGAAAGAGAGCAATGTATAGGAGCCATACAGGCAGAAAGGGAGCAATGTACTGGAGCCATACAGGAAGAAAGAGCAATATATAGGAGCCATACAGACAGAAAGGGAGCAATGTACTGGAGCCATACAGGAAGAAAGAGCAATGTATAGGAGCCATAAAGGAAGAAATAAAGCAATGTATAGGAACCATAAAGGAAGAAAGAGAGCAATGTATAGGAGCCATAAAGGAAGAAAGAGAGCAATGTATAGGAACCATAAAGGAAGAAAGAGAGCAATGTATAGGAGCCATAAAGGAAGAAAGAGGGCAATGTATAGGAGCCATACAGGCAGAAAGTGAGCAATGTATTCGAGCCATACAGGCAGAAAGAGAGCAATGTATAGGAGCCATACAGGCAGAAAGCAAGCAATGTATAGGAGCCATACAGACAGAAAGCGAGCAATGTATAGGAGCCATACAGGCAGAGAGCAATGTATAGGAGCCATACAGGGAGAAAAAAAAGCAATGTATAGGAGCCATACAGGAAGAAAGCTAGCCATGTATAGGAATCATACAGGCAGAAAGGGAGCAATGTATAGGAGCCATACAGGCAGAAAAGGAGCAATGTATAGGAGCCATACAGGCAGAACGGGAGCAATGTATAGTAGCCATATAGGCAGACAGAGAGCAATGTATAGGAGCCATACAGGCAGAAATAGAGCAATGTATAGGAGCCATACAGGCAGAAAGGGAGCAATGTATAGGAGCCATACAGGCAGAAAGGGAGCAATGTATAGGAGCCATACAGGCAGAAAGGGAGCAATATATAGGAGCCATACAGGCAGAAAGGGAGCAATGTATAGGAGCCATACAGGCAGAAAGGGAGCAATGTATAGGAGCCATACAGGCAGAAAGGGAGCAATGTATAGGAGCCATACAGGGAGAAAGAGAGCAATGTATAGGAGCCATACAGGCAGAAAGCGAGCAATGTATAGCAGCCATACAGGCAGAAAGAGGGCATTGTATAGGAGCCATACAGGAAGACAGGGACCAATGTATAGGAGCCATACAGGCAGAAAGAGAGCAATGTATAGAAGCCATACAGGAAGAAAGGGACCAATGTATAGGAGCCATACAGGAAGAAAGGGACCAATGTATAGGAGCCATACAGGCAGAAAGAGACCAATGTATAGGAGCCATACAGGAAGAAAGGGACCAATGTATAGGAGCCATACAGGCAGAAAGGGACCAATGTATAGGAGCCATACAGGAAGAAAGGGACCAATGTATAGGAGCCATACAGGCAGAAAGAGAGCAATGTATAGGAGCCATACAGGCAGAAAGGGAGCAATGTACTGGAGCCATACAGGAAGAAAGAGCAATATATAGGAGCCATACAGACAGAAAGGGAGCAATGTACTGGAGCCATACAGGAAGAAAGAGCAATGTATAGGAGCCATAAAGGAAGAAAGAGAGCAATGTATAGGAACCATAAAGGAAGAAAGAGAGCAATGTATAGGAGCCATAAAGGAAGAAAGAGGGCAATGTATAGGAGCCATACAGGCAGAAAGTGAGCAATGTATTGGAGCCATACAGGCAGAAAGAGAGCAATGTATAGGAGCCATACAGGCAGAAAGCAAGCAATGTATAGGAGCCATACAGACAGAAAGCGAGCAATGTATAGGAGCCATACAGGCAGAGAGCAATGTATAGGAGCCATACAGGGAGAAAAAAAAGCAATGTATAGGAGCCATACAGGAAGAAAGCTAGCCATGTATAGGAGTCATACAGGCAGAAAGGGAGCAATGTATAGGAGCCATACAGGCAGAAAGGGATCAATGTATAGTAGCCATATAGGCAGACAGAGAGCAATGTATAGGAGCCATACAGGCAGAAATAGAGCAATGTATAGGAGCCATACAGGCAGAAAGGGAGCAATGTATAGGAGCCATACAGGCAGAAAGGGAGCAATGTATAGGAGCCATACAGGCAGAAAGGGAGCAATGTATAGTAGCCATATAGGCAGAAAGGGAGCAATGTATAGGAGCCATACAGGCAGAAATAGAGCAATGTATAGGAGCCATACAGGCAGAAAGGGAGCAATGTATAGTAGCCATATAGGCAGACAGAGAGCAATGTATAGGAGCCATACAGGCAGAAATAGAGCAATGTATAGGAGCCATACAGGCAGAAATGGAGCAATGTATAGGAGCCATATAGGCAGACAGAGAGCAATGTATAGGAGCCATACAGGCAGAAAGGGAGCAATGTATAGTAGCCATATAGGCAGACAGAGAGCAATGTATAGGAGCCATACAGGCAGAAATAGAGCAATGTATAGGAGTCATACAGGCAGAAAGGGAGCAATGTATAGGAGCCATACAGGCAGAAAGAGAGCAATGTATAGGAGCCATACAGGCAGACAGAGAGCAATGTATAGGAGCCATACAGGCAGAAAGAGAGCAATGTATAGGAGCCATAAAGGCAGAAAGAGAGCAATGTATAGGAGCCATACGGGAAGAAAGGGAGCAATATATAGAAGCCATACAGCCAGAAAGAGAGCAATGTATAGGAGCCATACAGGCAGAAAGGGACCAATATACAGGAGCCATACAGGCAGAAAGGGAGCAATGTATAGGAGCCATACAGGCAGAAATAGAGCAATGTATAGGAGCCATACAGGCAGAAAGAGAGCAATGTATAGGAGCCATACGGGAAGAAAGGGAGCAATATATAGAAGCCATACAGGCAGAAAGAGAGCAATGTAAATGTATAGGAGCCATACAGGCAGAAAGGGACCAATATACAGGAGCCATACAGGCAGAAAGGGAGCAATGTATAGGAGCCATACAGGCAGAAAGAGAGCAATGTATAGGAGCCATACAGGCAGAAAGAGAGCAATGTATAGGAGCCATACTGGCAGAAAGAGAGCAATGTATAGGAGCCATACAGGCAGAAAGTGAGCAATGTATAGGAGCCATACAGGAAGAAAGAGAAATGTATAGGAGCCATACAGGCAGAAATAGAGCAATGTATAGGAGCCATACAGGCAGAAATAGAGCAATGTATAGGAGCCATACAGGCAGAAAGGGAGCAATGTATAGGAGCCATACAGGCAGAAAGGGAGCAATGTATAGTAGCCATACAGGCAGAAAGGGAGCAATGTATAGGAGCCATACAGGCAGAAAGAGAGCAATGTATAGGAGTCATAAAGGCAGAAAGGGAGCAATGTATAGGAGCCATATAGGCAGACAGAGAGCAATGTATAGGAGCCATAAAGTCAGACAGATAGAAATGTATAGGAGCCATACAGGCAGAAAGAGAGCAATGTATAGGAGCCATACAGGCAGAAAGAGAGCAATGTATAGGAACCATACAGGAAGAAAGGGGGCAATGTATAGGAGCCATAAAGGCAGAAATGGAGCAATGTGTAGGAGCCATACAGGCAGAAAGAGAGCAATGTATAGGAGCCATACAGGGAGAAAGGGAGCAATATATAGGAGCCATACAGGCAGAAAGGGAGCAATGTATAGGAGCCATACTGGCAGAAAGGGAGCAATGTATAGGAGCCATACAGGCAGAAAGGGAGCAATGTATAGGAGCCATACAGGCAGAAAGGGAGCAATGTATAGGAGCCATACAGGCAGAGAGGGAGCAATGTATAGGAGTCATACAGGCAGAAAGGGAGCAATGTATAGGAGCCATACAGGCAGAAAGAGAGCAATGTATAGGAGCCATAAAGGCAGAAAGAGAGCAATGTATAGGAGCCATACGGGAAGAAAGGGAGCAATATATAGAAGCCATACAGCCAGAAAGAGAGCAATGTATAGGAGCCATACAGGCAGAAAGGGACCAATATACAGGAGCCATACAGGCAGAAAGGGAGCAATGTATAGGAGCCATACAGGCAGAAAGAGAGCAATGTATAGGAGCCATACAGGCAGAAAGAGAGCAATGTATAGGAGCCATACGGGAAGAAAGGGAGCAATATATAGAAGCCATACAGGCAGAAAGAGAGCGATGTAAATGTATAGGAGCCATACAGGCAGAAAGGGACCAATATACAGGAGCCATACAGGCAGAAAGGGAGCAATGTATAGGAGCCATACAGGCAGAAAGAGAGCAATGTATAGGAGCCATACAGGCAGAAAGAGAGCAATGTATAGGAGCCATACAGGCAGAAAGTGAGCAATGTATAGGAGCCATACAGGAAGAAAGAGCAATGTATAGGAGCCATACAGGCAGAAAGAGAGCAATGTATAGGAGCCATACTGGCAGAAAGAGAGCAATGTATAGGAGCCATACAGGCAGAAAGTGAGCAATGTATAGGAGCCATACAGGAAGAAAGAGCAATGTATAGGAGCCATACAGGCAGAAATAGAGCAATGTATAGGAGCCATACAGGCAGAAATAGAGCAATGTATAGGAGCCATACAGGCAGAAAGGGAGCAATGTATAGGAGCCATACAGGCAGAAAGGGAGCAATGTATAGTAGCCATACAGGCAGAAAGGGAGCAATGTATAGGAGCCATACAGGCAGAAAGAGAGCAATGTATAGGAGTCATAAAGGCAGAAAGGGAGCAATGTATAGGAGCCATATAGGCAGACAGAGAGCAATGTATAGGAGCCATAAAGTCAGACAGATAGAAATGTATAGGAGCCATACAGGCAAAAAGAGAGCAATGTATAGGAGCCATACAGGCAGAAAGAGAGCAATGTATAGGAACCATACAGGAAGAAAGGGGGCAATGTATATGAGCCATAAAGGCAGAAATGGAGCAATGTATAGGAGCCATACGGGCAGAAAGAGAGCAATGTATAGGAGCCATACAGGGAGAAAGGGAGCAATATATAGGAGCCATACAGGCAGAAAGGGAGCAATGTATAGGAGCCATACTGGCAGAAAGGGAGCAATGTGTAGGAGCCATACAGGCAGAAAGGGAGCAATGTATAGGAGCCATACAGGCAGAAAGGGAGCAATGTATAGGAGCCATACAGGCAGAGAGGGAGCAATGTATAGGAGTCATACAGGCAGAAAGGGAGCAATGTATAGGAGCCATACAGGCAGAAAGGGAGCAATGTATAGGAGCCATACAGGCAGAGAGGGAGCAATGTATAGGAGCCATACAGGCAGAGAGGGAGCAATGTATAGGAGTCATACAGGCAGAAAGGGAGCAATGTATAGGAGCCATACAGACAGAAAGGAAGCAATGTATAGGAGCCATACAGGGAGAAAGAGAGCCATGTATAGGAGTCATACAGGCAGAGAGGGAGCAATGTATAGGAGCCATACAGGCAGAAAGGGAGTAATGTTTCGGAGTCATACAGGCAGAAAGGGAGCAATGTATAGGAGCCATACAGGCAGAAAGGGAGCAATGTATAGGAGCCATACAGGGAGAAAGAGAGCAATGTATAGGAGCAATACGGGCAGAAAGAGAGCAATGTATAGGGGCCATACAGGCAGAAAGAGAGCAATGTATAGGAGCCATACAGGCAGAAAGGGAGCAATGTATAGGAGCCATACAGGCAGAAAGGGAGCAATGTATAGGAGCCATACAGCCAGAAAGAGAGCAATGTATAGGAGCCATACAGGGAAAAAGGGAGCAATGTATAGGAGCCATACAGGCAGAAAGGGAACAATGTATAGGAGACATGCGGGAAGAAAGGGAGCAATGTATAGGAGCCATACAGGGAGAAAGAGCAATGTATAGGAGCCATACAGGCAGAAAGGGACCAATGTATAAGAGCCATACAGGCAGAAAGGGACCAATGTATAGGAGCCATACAGGCAGAAAGGGACCAATGTATAGGAGCCATACAGGCAGAAAGGGAGGAATGTATAGGAGCCATACAGGAAGAAGGAGAGCAATGTATAGGAGCCATACTGGCAGAAAGAGAGCAATGTATAGGAGCCATACAGGAAGAAAGAGCAATGTATAGGAGCCATACAGGCAGAAAGGGAGCAATGTATAGGAGCCATACAGGCAGAGAGGGAGCAATGCATAGGAGCCATACAGGCAGAAAGGGAGCAATGCATAGGAGGCATACAGGCAGAGAGGGAGCAATGTATAGGAGCCATACAGGGAGAAAGAGAGCAATGTATAGGAGCCATACAGGAAGAAGGAGAGCAATGTATAGGAGCCATACAGGGAGAAAGAGAGCAATGTATAGGAGCCATACAGGGAGAAAGAGAGCAATGTATAGGAGCCATACAGGAAGAAGGAGAGCAATATATAGGAGCCATGCAGGCAGAAAGAGAGCAATGTATAGGAGCCATACAGGCAGAAAGAGAGCAATGTATAGAAGCCATACAGGGAGAAAGAGAGCAATGTATAGGAGCCATACAGGAAGAGAGGGAGCAATGTATAGGAGCCATACAGGGAGAAAGAGAGCAATGTATAGGAGCCATACAGGGAGAAAGGGAGCAATGTATAGGAGCCATACAGGCAGAGAGGGAGCAATGTATAGGAGCCATACAGGGAGAAAGAGAGCAATTTATAGGAGCCATACAGGCAGAGAGGGAGCAATGTATAGGAGCCATACAGGGAGAAAGAGAGCAATGTATAGGAGCCATACAGGGAGAAAGGGAGCAATGTATAGGAGCCATACAGGCAGAAAGGGAGCAATGTATAGGAGCCATACAGGCAGAAAGGGAGCAATGTATAGGAGCCATACAGCCAGAAAGAGAGCAATGTATAGGAGCCATACAGGGAAAAGGGAGCAATGTGTAGGAGCCATACAGGCAGAAAGGGAACAATGTATAGGAGACATGCGGGAAGAAAGGGAGCAATGTATAGGAGCCATACAGGCAGAAAGAGAGCAATGTATAGGAGCCATACAGGGAGAAAGAGCAATGTATAGGAGCCATACAGGCAGAAAGGGACCAATGTATAGGAGCCATACAGGCAGAGAGGGAGCAATGCATAGGAGCCATACAGGCAGAAAGGGAGCAATGCATAGGAGCCATACAGGCAGAGAGGGAGCAATGTATAGGAGCCATACAGGGAGAAAGAGAGCAATGTATAGGAGCCATACAGGAAGAAGGAGAGCAATGTATAGAAGCCATACAGGGAGAAAGAGAGCAATGTATAGGAGCCATAAAGGGAGAAAGAGAGCAATATATAGGAGCCATGCAGGCAGAAAGAGAGCAATGTATAGGAGCCATACAGGCAGAAAAAGAGCAATGTATAGAAGCCATACAGGGAGAAAGAGAGCAATGTATAGGAGCCATACAGGAAGAGAGGGAGCAATGTATAGGAGCCATACATTGAGAAAGAGAGCAATGTATAGGAGCCATACAGGGAGAACGGGAGCAATGTATAGGAGCCATACAGGCAGAGAGGGAGCAATGTATAGGAGTCATACAGGGAGAAAGAGAGCAATGTATAGGAGCCATACAGGCAGAGAGGGAGCAATGTATAGGAGCCATACAGGGAGAAAGAGAGCAATGTATAGGAGCCATACAGGGAGAAAGGGAGCAATGTATAGGAGCCATACAGGAAGAAGGAGAGCAATGTATAGGAGCCATACAGGGAGAAAGAGAGCCATGTATAGGAGTCATACAGGCAGAGAGGGAGCAATGTATAGGAGCCATACAGGCAGAAAGGGAGTAATGTTTCGGAGTCATACAGGCAGAAAGGGAGCAATGTATAGGAGCCATACAGGCAGAAAGGGAGCAATGTATAGGAGCCATACAGGCAGAAAGGGAGCAATGTATAGTAGCCATATAGGCAGAAAGGGAGCAATGTATAGGAGCCATACAGGCAGAAATAGAGCAATGTATAGGAGCCATACAGGCAGAAAGGGAGCAATGTATAGTAGCCATATAGGCAGACAGAGAGCAATGTATAGGAGCCATACAGGCAGAAATAGAGCAATGTATAGGAGCCATACAGGCAGAAATGGAGCAATGTATAGGAGCCATATAGGCAGACAGAGAGCAATGTATAGGAGCCATACAGGCAGAAAGGGAGCAATGTATAGTAGCCATATAGGCAGACAGAGAGCAATGTATAGGAGCCATACAGGCAGAAATAGAGCAATGTATAGGAGCCATACAGGCAGAAAGGGAGCAATGTATAGGAGCCATACAGGCAGAAAGAGAGCAATGTATAGGAGCCATACAGGCAGACAGAGAGCAATGTATAGGAGCCATACAGGCAGAAAGAGAGCAATGTATAGGAGCCATAAAGGCAGAAAGAGAGCAATGTATAGGAGCCATACGGGAAGAAAGGGAGCAATATATAGAAGCCATACAGCCAGAAAGAGAGCAATGTATAGGAGCCATACAGGCAGAAAGGGACCAATATACAGGAGCCATACAGGCAGAAAGGGAGCAATGTATAGGAGCCATACAGGCAGAAATAGAGCAATGTATAGGAGCCATACAGGCAGAAAGAGAGCAATGTATAGGAGCCATACGGGAAGAAAGGGAGCAATATATAGAAGCCATACAGGCAGAAAGAGAGCAATGTAAATGTATAGGAGCCATACAGGCAGAAAGGGACCAATATACAGGAGCCATACAGGCAGAAAGGGAGCAATGTATAGGAGCCATAGATTCAGAAAGAGAGCAATGTATAGGAGCCATACAGGCAGAAAGAGAGCAATGTATAGGAGCCATACTGGCAGAAAGAGAGCAATGTATAGGAGCCATACAGGCAGAAAGTGAGCAATGTATAGGAGCCATACAGGAAGAAAGAGAAATGTATAGGAGCCATACAGGCAGAAATAGATCAATGTATAGGAGCCATACAGGCAGAAATAGAGCAATGTATAGGAGCCATACAGGCAGAAAGGGAGCAATGTATAGGAGCCATATAGGCAGAAAGGGAGCAATGTATAGTAGCCATACAGGCAGAAAGGGAGCAATGTATAGGTGCCATACAGGCAGAAAGAGAGCAATGTATAGGAGTCATAAAGGCAGAAAGGGAGCAATGTATAGGAGCCATATAGGCAGACAGAGAGCAATGTATAGGAGCCATAAAGTCAGACAGATAGAAATGTATAGGAGCCATACAGGCAGAAAGAGAGCAATGTATAGGAGCCATACAGGCAGAAAGAGAGCAATGTATAGGAACCATACAGGAAGAAAGGGGGCAATGTATAGGAGCCATAAAGGCAGAAATGGAGCAATGTGTAGGAGCCATACGGGCAGAAAGAGAGCAATGTATAGGAGCCATACAGGGAGAAAGGGAGCAATATATAGGAGCCATACAGGCAGAAAGGGAGCAATGTATAGGAGCCATACTGGCAGAAAGGGAGCAATGTATAGGAGCCATACAGGCAGAAAGGGAGCAATGTATAGGAGCCATACAGGCAGAAAGGGAGCAATGTATAGGAGCCATACAGGCAGAGAGGGAGCAATGTATAGGAGTCATACAGGCAGAAAGGGAGCAATGTATAGGAGCCATACAGGCAGAAAGAGAGCAATGTATAGGAGCCATAAAGGCAGAAAGAGAGCAATGTATAGGAGCCATACGGGAAGAAAGGGAGCAATATATAGAAGCCATACAGCCAGAAAGAGAGCAATGTATAGGAGCCATACAGGCAGAAAGGGACCAATATACAGGAGCCATACAGGCAGAAAGGGAGCAATGTATAGGAGCCATACAGGCAGAAAGAGAGCAATGTATAGGAGCCATACAGGCAGAAAGAGAGCAATGTATAGGAGCCATACGGGAAGAAAGGGAGCAATATATAGAAGCCATACAGGCAGAAAGAGAGCAATGTAAATGTATAGGAGCCATACAGGCAGAAAGGGACCAATATACAGGAGCCATACAGACAGAAAGGGAGCAATGTATAGGAGCCATACAGGCAGAAAGAGAGCAATGTATAGGAGCCATACAGGCAGAAAGAGAGCAATGTATAGGAGCCATACAGGCAGAAAGTGAGCAATGTATAGGAGCCATACAGGAAGAAAGAGCAATGTATAGGAGCCATACAGGCAGAAAGAGAGCAATGTATAGGAGCCATACTGGCAGAAAGAGAGCAATGTATAGGAGCCATACAGGCAGAAAGTGAGCAATGTATAGGAGCCATACAGGAAGAAAGAGCAATGTATAGGAGCCATACAGGCAGAAATAGAGCAATGTATAGGAGCCATACAGGCAGAAATAGAGCAATGTATAGGAGCCATACAGGCAGAAAGGGAGCAATGTATAGGAGCCATACAGGCAGAAAGGGAGCAATGTATAGTAGCCATACAGGCAGAAAGGGAGCAATGTATAGGAGCCATACAGGCAGAAAGAGAGCAATGTATAGGAGTCATAAAGGCAGAAAGGGAGCAATGTATAGGAGCCATATAGGCAGACAGAGAGCAATGTATAGGAGCCATAAAGTCAGACAGATAGAAATGTATAGGAGCCATACAGGCAAAAAGAGAGCAATGTATAGGAGCCATACAGGCAGAAAGAGAGCAATGTATAGGAACCATACAGGAAGAAAGGAGGCAATGTATATGAGCCATAAAGGCAGAAAGGGAGCAATGTATAGGAGCCATACGGGCAGAAAGAGAGCAATGTATAGGAGCCATAAAGGGAGAAAGGGAGCAATATATAGGAGCCATACAGGCAGAAAGGGAGCAATGTATAGGAGCCATACTGGCAGAAAGGGAGCAATGTGTAGGAGCCATACAGGCAGAAAGGGAGCAATGTATAGGAGCCATACAGGCAGAAAGGGAGCAATGTATAGGAGCCATACAGGCAGAGAGGGAGCAATGTATAGGAGTCATACAGGCAGAAAGGGAGCAATGTATAGGAGCCATACAGGCAGAAAGGGAGCAATGTATAGGAGCCATACAGGCAGAGAGGGAGCAATGTATAGGAGCCATACAGGCAGAGAGGGAGCAATGTATAGGAGTCATACAGGCAGAAAGGGAGCAATGTATAGGAGCCATACAGACAGAAAGGAAGCAATGTATAGGAGCCATACAGGGAGAAAGAGAGCCATGTATAGGAGTCATACAGGCAGAGAGGGAGCAATGTATAGGAGCCATACAGGCAGAAAGGGAGTAATGTTTCGGAGTCATACAGGCAGAAAGGGAGCAATGTATAGGAGCCATACAGGCAGAAAGGGAGCAATGTATAGGAGCCATACAGGGAGAAAGAGAGCAATGTATAGGAGCAATACGGGCAGAAAGAGAGCAATGTATAGGGGCCATACAGGCAGAAAGAGAGCAATGTATAGGAGCCATACAGGCAGAAAGGGAGCAATGTATAGGAGCCATACAGGGAAAAAGGGAGCAATGTATAGGAGCCATACAGGCAGAAAGGGAACAATGTATAGGAGACATGCGGGAAGAAAGGGAGCAATGTATAGGAGCCATACAGGGAGAAAGAGCAATGTATAGGAGCCATACAGGCAGAAAGGGACCAATGTATAAGAGCCATACAGGCAGAAAGGGACCAATGTATAGGAGCCATACAGGCAGAAAGGGACCAATGTATAGGAGCCATACAGGCAGAAAGGGAGGAATGTATAGGAGCCATACAGGAAGAAGGAGAGCAATGTATAGGAGCCATACTGGCAGAAAGAGAGCAATGTATAGGAGCCATACAGGAAGAAAGAGCAATGTATAGGAGCCATACAGGCAGAAAGGGAGCAATGTATAGGAGCCATACAGGCAGAGAGGGAGCAATGCATAGGAGCCATACAGGCAGAAAGGGAGCAATGCATAGGAGGCATACAGGCAGAGAGGGAGCAATGTATAGGAGCCATACAGGGAGAAAGAGAGCAATGTATAGGAGCCATACAGGAAGAAGGAGAGCAATGTATAGGAGCCATACAGGGAGAAAGAGAGCAATGTATAGGAGCCATACAGGGAGAAAGAGAGCAATGTATAGGAGCCATACAGGAAGAAGGAGAGCAATATATAGGAGCCATGCAGGCAGAAAGAGAGCAATGTATAGGAGCCATACAGGCAGAAAGAGAGCAATGTATAGAAGCCATACAGGGAGAAAGAGAGCAATGTATAGGAGCCATACAGGAAGAGAGGGAGCAATGTATAGGAGCCATACAGGGAGAAAGAGAGCAATGTATAGGAGCCATACAGGGAGAAAGGGAGCAATGTATAGGAGCCATACAGGCAGAGAGGGAGCAATGTATAGGAGCCATACAGGGAGAAAGAGAGCAATGTATAGGAGCCATACAGGCAGAGAGGGAGCAATGTATAGGAGCCATACAGGGAGAAAGAGAGCAATGTATAGGAGCCATACAGGGAGAAAGGGAGCAATGTATAGGAGCCATACAGGCAGAAAGGGAGTAATGTTTCGGAGTCATACAGGCAGAAAGGGAGCAATGTATAGGAGCCATACAGGCAGAAAGGGAGCAATGTATAGGAGCCATACAGGGAGAAAGAGAGCAATGTATAGGAGCAATACGGGCAGAAAGAGAGCAATGTATAGGGGCCATACAGGCAGAAAGAGAGCAATGTATAGGAGCCATACAGGCAGAAAGGGAGCAATGTATAGGAGCCATACAGGCAGAAAGGGAGCAATGTATAGGAGCCATACAGCCAGAAAGAGAGCAATGTATAGGAGCCATACAGGGAAAAGGGAGCAATGTATAGGAGCCATACAGGCAGAAAGGGAACAATGTATAGGAGACATGCGGGAAGAAAGGGAGCAATGTATAGGAGCCATACAGGCAGAAAGAGAGCAATGTATAGGAGCCATACAGGGAGAAAGAGCAATGTATAGGAGCCATACAGGCAGAAAGGGACCAATGTATAGGAGCCATACAGGCAGAGAGGGAGCAATGCATAGGAGCCATACAGGCAGAAAGGGAGCAATGCATAGGAGCCATACAGGCAGAGAGGGAGCAATGTATAGGAGCCATACAGGGAGAAAGAGAGCAATGTATAGGAGCCATACAGGAAGAAGGAGAGCAATGTATAGAAGCCATACAGGGAGAAAGAGAGCAATGTATAGGAGCCATAAAGGGAGAAAGAGAGCAATATATAGGAGCCATGCAGGCAGAAAGAGAGCAATGTATAGGAGCCATACAGGCAGAAAAAGAGCAATGTATAGAAGCCATACAGGGAGAAAGAGAGCAATGTATAGGAGCCATATAGGAAGAGAGGGAGCAATGTATAGGAGCCATACATTGAGAAAGAGAGCAATGTATAGGAGCCATACAGGGAGAACGGGAGCAATGTATAGGAGCCATACAGGCAGAGAAGGAGCAATGTATAGGAGTCATACAGGGAGAAAGAGAGCAATGTATAGGAGCCATACAGGCAGAGAGGGAGCAATGTATAGGAGCCATACAGGGAGAAAGAGAGCAATGTATAGGAGCCATACAGGGAGAAAGAGAGCAATGTATAGGAGCCATACAGGAAGAAGGAGAGCAATGTATAGGAGCCATACAGGGAGAAAGAGAGCCATGTATAGGAGTCATACAGGCAGAGAGGGAGCAATGTATAGGAGCCATACAGGCAGAAAGGGAGTAAAGTTTCGGAGTCATACAGGCAGAAAGGGAGCAATGTATAGGAGCCATACAGGCAGAAAGGGAGTAATGTTTTGGAGTCATACAGGCAGAAAGGGAGCAATGTATAGGAGCCATACAGGCAGAAAGGGAGCAATGTATAGGAGCCATACAGGGAGAAAGAGAGCAATGTATAGGAGCCATACAGGGAGAAAGCGAGCAATGTATAGGAGCCATACAGGCAGAAAGATTGCAATGTATAGGAGCCATACAGGCAGAAAGATTGCAATGTATAGGAGCCATACAGGCAGAAAGAGAGCAATGTATAGGAGCCATACAGGGAGAAAGAGAGCAATGTATAGGAGCCATACAGGGAGAAAGTGAGCAATGTATAGGAGCCATACAGGCAGAAAGATTGCAATGTATAGGAGCCATACAGGCAGAAAGATTGCAATGTATAGGAGCCATACAGGCAGAAAGAGAGCAAAGTATAGGAGCCATACAGGCAGAAAGATTGCAATGTATAGGAGCCATACAGGCAGAAAGAGAGCAATGTATAGGAGCCATACAGGGAGAAAGAGAGCAATGTATAGGAGCCATACAGGGAGAAAGCGAGCAATGTATAGGAGCCATACAGGGAGAAAGCGAGCAATGTATAGGAGCCATACAGGCAGAAAGATTGCAATGTATAGGAGCCATACAGGCAGAAAGCGAGCAATGTATAGGAGCTATACAGGGAGAAAGAGAGCAATGTATAGGAGCCATACAGGTCGAGTATCGCCGTGCAGTAATAATAATAACGTGGCTTTGATGACCTGTCCCAATATCCGCTCATTATTACGTGACGCGGGAATCTTTATATTAGATTTGGGCAGAGTTTGTTTTCTTAGGACTTTGTCAGTTTTTGTTTTTTTTTCCTTTTTTTTTTTTATCTGATTTTTTGACCTAAACATTATACAAGCCGATGTGTGATGTCGCTATCATGAGGACGAGCTCACTGACAGGTTCTCAGTTACCTCATCCTGAAATAAGCAGCATATCATAGAGGCAGGTGTTATGAATGAAGCCCAATTTAAAAATTGATGTTTTTCAATTCCAAATCCATGTGTATAATGGTAAAATTAAGAATTGTACATATCTGTAAAATGTAAGTAATGAGAAACCGGTGTTAATGGGACTCACGGAGCAGAAGGGGTTAACAGTGTGCGGTATTATGGTATATAAAGACACTGACTGTGGAATAATCCCATGCACGAAGCAAATCCACATTGTGGACAGTAGGGGGCAGTAACACTACATGGACTGATGTCACTTCATCCAATCCTATGATTAAACTGCCCCATAGCTCTATGGAGATTATGTGTGAGACCCTGTGTCTCCTCCGCTGCATCTATTATTACAGCGCTCTGTACAGCCAAAAAGTGTGCTGCACCTATACATTATATATAGGAGAAGAGCGGCGAAATAAAGAAACCGGATCAGCACAGAGAAGCGTAAAGAGAAAGTCACTCATATATTATAGAACAATATTCCAGCACATAGGGGCAGTATTATAGAACAATATTCCAGTACATAGGAGTAGTATTATAGTAGTTATATTCTTGTACATAGAGGCAGTGTTATAGTAGTTATATTCTTGTACATAGGGGCAGTATTATAGAACAATATTCCAGTACATAGGAGCAGTATTATAGTAGTTATATTCTTGTACATAGGGGCAGTATTATAGTAGTTATATTCTTGTACATAGAGGGCAGTATTATAGTAGTTATATTCTTGTACATAGGGGCAGTATTATAGTAGTTATATTCTTGTACATAGAGGCAGTGTTATAGTAGTTATATTCTTGTACATAGGGGCAGTATTATAGAACAATATTCCAGTACATAGGAGCAGTATTATAGTAGTTATATTCTTGTACATAGGGGCAGTATTATAGTAGTTATATTCTTGTACATAGAGGGCAGTATTATAGTAGTTATATTCTTGTACATAGGAGCAGTATTATAGTAGTTATATTCTTGTACATAGAGGCAGTATTATAGTAGTTATATTCTTGTACATAGGGGCAGTATTATAGTAGTTATATTCTTGTACATAGGAGCAGTATTATAGTAGTTATATTCTTGTACATAGGAGCAGTATTATAGTAGTTATATTCTTGTACATAGGGAGCAGTATTATAGTAGTTATATTCTTGTATATAGGAGCAGTATTATAGTAGTTATATTCTTGTATATAGGGGGCAGTATTATAGTAGTTATATTCTTGTACATAGGGGCAGTATTATAGAACAATATTCCAGTACATAGGAGCAGTATTATAGTAGTTATATTCTTGTATATAGGAGCAGTATTATAGTAGTTATATTCTTGTACATAGGGAGCAGTATTATAGTAGTTATATTCTTGTATATAGGAGCAGTATTATAGTAGTTATATTCTTGTATATAGGGGGCAGTATTATAGTAGTTATATTCTTGTACATAGGGGCAGTATTATAGAACAATATTCCAGTACATAGGAGCAGTATTATAGTAGTTATATTCTTGTACATAGGGGCAGTATTATAGTAGTTATATTCTTGTACATAGGGGCAGTATTATAGTAGTTATATTTTTGTACATAGGAGCAGTATTATAGTAGTTATATTCTTGTACATAGGGGGCAGTATTATAGTAGTTATATTCTTGTACATAGGAGCAGTATTATAGTAGTTATATTCCTGTACATAGGAGGCAGTATTATAGTAGTTATATTTTTGTACATAGCGGCAGTATTATAGTAGTTATATTCTTGTATATAGGGGGCTGTATTATAGTAGATATATTCTTGTACATAGGGGCAGTATTATAGTAGTTATATTCTTGTACATAGGAGCAGTATTATAGTAGTTATATTCTTGTATATAGGGGGCAGTATTATAGTAGTTATATTCTTGTATATAGGAGCAGTATTATAGTAGTTATATTCTTGTATATAGGGGGCAGTATTATAGTAGTATTTTCTTGTACATAGGGGCAGTATTATAGTAGTTATATTCTTGTATATAGGGGCAGTATTATAGTAGTATTTTCTTGTACATAGGGGCAGTATTATAGTAGTTATATTCTGCACTGACCTCTTTATTACCCTAGACCACCAGGGAAGCTATGACCTTTTTATTACTCTAGACCGCCAGGGAAACCGTGACTGTGACGGGGTATGTGACAGAGCAGGCCAAGGAACAATCCAAAGGGCTTTATTGGAACCACAAAGATAAAGCACCATCATAAATATAAATCCTTAAAGTCTGCAAGGAGTCCACAACAAAACAAAAGATCCGGGGGCACCTCCCGGTATTCCGATGCCAGGGAAAATAGGGCAATGGTCCTTATATGAGTTCCTTGAGTCCAACAGAGTGAACAACAAAACACAATCCCACGTGGCCACTGATCTCCAGTCTGTAACAGTCCATACACAGGCTCTAGGATCCAGCCTCAGCAATAGATCCTAGTCCTTCTCCAGCCGAGATCCAACTAACCTAACATGGGTCTCATTGTTCTTCTCTCCTGGGATCAGCCCCTTAGGTGGGCAGAAGAGTCCAACTCCCCCTAGACATCTGATACATGAATGGACTTTAGACTCCTGGCTCTGTTCAGTTTACCAAGTTGTGGATTGGAGAAGTCCCATGCTTAGAAGAGCAAACAATCCCCCACCAGTAGTACATACAAGACAGTGAAGGAGGGACAGACTATTACACCATGAGCACAGGCGGGGGAGGAACACGCTGATACAATCCCTTCCCCCCTCAATTTGTGACCTCAACAGGTCGCTTATCAAGTACACGTAAACATGGCGGACCTGACTCAGGGCTCTTCTTGCCTGGACAATCCGTCTGCATTTTGGTGTTGGCTGCCTCTTCTATATTGTATTGTAAGGTTATAGGGCTGCAGAGCCAGGCTCCATCGCAGTAATCGTCCATTGTCCCCAGAGACTCTGTTCAGCCAGGTGAGGGGATTGTGATCAGTAACCACAGTGAAATCTCGTCCATACAGCTACGGCCTTAGTTTCTTAAGGGCCCACACTACAGCCAGGCATTCCTTCTCAACAGTTGCATAGGCCACTTCTCGGTCCAGCAGTTTCCTGCTGAGGTAAGCGATGGGGTGCTCCTCCCCGGCTGCATTCACCTGGCTGAGGACAGCTCCCAGTCCATAAGAAGAGGCATCCGTCTGCACAATGAATCTCCACTTGTAGTCTGGAGCAGCCAGGACAGGGTCGCAGACCAAGGCGTCCTTCAGCCGGTTAAAAGCCTCATCACAGGCTGGAGTCCAGATCACCAACCGGGGCATGGTTTTCTTCGTAAGGTCTGTAAGAGGCTTGGCCACACTGCTGAAATGAGGAACACATTTTCGGTAATAACTGGCAGGGCCCAAAAAAAACCATAACTTGTTTCTTGGTTTGGGGTACGGGCCAGTCTATAATAGCCTGGATTTTGGCAGGTTCAGGATGTAACTTCCCTCCTCCTACTCGATGCCCTAGATATTGGACTTCACCCATCCCCAATTGGCATTTATCAGGTCGAATAGTTAGGCCTGCTGTGAGAATCAGGTCCAGAACAACAGCTACTTGATTCAGATGTTCCTCCCATGTGTGGCTGAAGATTGCGATATCATCTAGGTAGGCACAAGCGAAGTCGCCACATCCCCGGAGGATCTGGTCCACCATTCTCTGAAAGGTTGCAGGGGCGTTTTTCATTCCGAAAGGCATGTTTACAAATTCATACAGACCAAAGGGGGTTATAAAAGCCGACTTTTCTCTACCTTCCTCCATCAGGGGAATTTGCCAGTATCCCTTACTGAGATACAAGGTGGTGACGTATCGTGCCCCAGCTAGCCGGTCCAGAAGTTCATCAATGCGGGGCATTGGGTAAGCATCACTGATGGTATGGTCATTTAGTCGTCTGTAGTCCACACGAAATCGAGTACTCCCATCTTTCTTGGGTACTAACACAAATGGAGAGGCCCAAGGACTATGGGAGGCCTGAATCACCCCCAGCTGTAACATCTCCTCCAGCTCATGCTGCATGGTGTTTCTAACTGATTCTAGTACCCGGTAGGGAGCCTGTTGTATGGGACGGATGCTCTGAGTGTCCACATGATGTTGGGTTACTGTGGTTCGACCTGGTCGGGATGAGAAAGCAGCCTGTCTCTGATGGAGCACTCCCAGCATTTGTTTTTTCTGTAAGGAATCTAAGTGATCTCTCAGAGGAACCTGTTCCACAGTGGATGGGGCTCTGGCTGCTTCAACAAGTCAGGTAATGGGTCCTCATCCTCCCGACCATCTTCTGAAGCCAGCCGACAGCTTGCTATCGTAGGTAATGTCCGATCATGGTACTGTGTCGCCCTGGGCAAGCCAGGGGACACAGGTCACAACACCACCACACTCCACACTCCAGGTAGGCACATCACAGCTAAACTACAAATCCTTGTTGCCTTCCTCCAGAGGCTGATGATTCACACCAGGGGGTGGGCCAGGCGGTTGGCTCCGCCCACCAAGGAGATCACAGTTCTGGAGGCGGGAGAAACCAGGCAGTCTAGTCAGGGAGGAGGAAGTGGAAGGAGTGGAAGAGTAGCCCAGGCAGGGCTTGTGTGAGCAGTCAGCTCAGGGACAAGCTTGAGTAAACAGAGAGTTAAGCCCAGGCAGGGCAAGAGTAAACAGCAAGTGAAAGTGAGGAAAGCGGAAAGGTGGTAAAGGAGGAAAGCAAGTGAGGTGACAAGAAGGAAGGAAAGCCTGAAGGGTCCAGCTTTGTGTAGGGCCAGAACAGCAAGGTCAGCGACGGCGGTGACCGTCTGGAGTGGGACCGTTTGGAAGTTCCTGGAAGGACCTCGTTGGCTGTGTGCCCGGTGGTCTGGAGCAGTGTTCCGAAGGACAGTCAGCACCAGGGCAGGGGCCTCTCGGACCCCGGCAAGGCTAGGAGTCGCCAAATTTGCCGAATCCGTCAGTGAAGGGGACGTAGATCCCCCAGCAACCAAGTCCCGATTGAAGGCAACAGCTCAACCTGAAGCAGAGAGACACCGCCACCGCCAAGGCACCAGTTTCTCAGGGCCAGCGCCTGTGGGCAAAGTGTAGAGCTCCTCCGGCCCAGATTGTAGTCGGGGAGCGGGTAACCGGAGGGAATCCACCGCTACCATTAGTCAAACATAGGTGCAAGGAAGAGGGACATCACCGTCAACTACCGGGAGTGCAGGTGCAGCCGTCTGTGGGACCGTCCTACCAGCCGTTTGGTTTACCGTACAAACTGTGTCCAAGTCTCAGGCTGAGTGAGTACCACAGTGCCGCAAGGCACAGCGCTGCCCCCGCGTCCCTGCGCCCACCAGGCCCCGCACCTCCTTCTCCACCACCGGGCCCCGGGATCACCAACCCCTACCCACGGAGGGGCAACACAACACCTGGCTGCTCCGCATCACCATCCCCGGGACCCTCGAATTGAGCAGCGGTGGTGAAATCACCACAACCGTGGGTGGCGTCACGAACTATAACAATTCCCCCACACCCAACCACAATCCCCTTTCACTCACGGGCGAGGAGTGTCGCTCGAGAAACCCCCGGGATCCGGCCTACGGCTCGAGCCACCACTGAGCAGCGGCCGCCGGACCTGAGCAGAAGGGGGCGAGCGTAGTGTGCTGACACCCTCCTCCCCGCCCGCGACAACTTGGCGTCACGAACAGGATCTTACCGCTCTGCCGTCTGGTAGAGGTGCGCCTTGTTACCGCCGGAGGTATCCGGCAGAAAAATTTCAGAAGCCGCCATCTTTGGCGCGAAGAGTTCCCGCTCGAGCGTCTTCTCGAGCAGTAGAGGCGCGAAGGCCAAAACCCCGCCCCGAGAGAGGAGGGGCCGGAAAGAGCTAAGGGGGACGCGATGGCGGCTGGCCGCATGTAGTCGCGGCTATAAAAGCAGGGACGCCAGGACCCTGCAAGCATACCATTCCTGGAAGAAAGAGAGAAAGTCACCATGTGGATGCCGTCCCGAAGCACCGTGGCCCCTGCGCCGGGAACCGCAGCGTGGGTGGAAATCCGGACCGCGCAGCTCCATCTCAGGCTGCAGGTCAAGATGCAGCTCCTCTTGGAGGAGTGGGAGACCGACATGGCGGACGTTATAGCCACCGTGCGGAGACGCGAGGAGGAAGCGGAGGAAGGGAGGGTGAGTGACCCACGCCCCTATGTCCCGGAGGGACCGGTCGCTGCGGCTGAGGGACCCGGTCCAAGCCCTCTCCCCCCGTTGCCTCCCTCGCCACCCGTCTCGGAGGCCGTGACCCCGCCACTAGGCCCGCTGCCACCGCAACCGGTAGCGATACCCAGCCCGTCCGCCCCAGCGGACCGACCTGTAGCCGGAGCCCGAAGCAAACCGGAGGCATTGCCATGGAAGGCCCCGAAGAGTGTGCCAGAGACAGTCCCCGAGCCGGAGCCGATGACCCGCTCCGAGCCGAAGGCCCAGCTGCGGAAAGCCCATGTGCCCATCCCCCACACCTCGGCTGAGGTGGCGCCGGGTTGTTGCTGCAGGGCAGCGCCCAAGGCCATGACACCGCGGGATACGCCGCCCACCTTTCTGACAGTGGGTAACGTTCTGGATGTCCTGCGGGGCCCGACCCGTGCGCCGGCGCTGGCAGCAGCGCCATACTGGGAAAGGGAGCCGACAAAGCTGGGCCTGGAGATCGCGGAGAGGGAGAGAAGGAAAGCCGAGCTGGTGGCCCGAGCCATTCGGGAAAAGGAAAATCTGCGGCAAGCGACCTTCCGTGTCCGGGGCCCGTTGTACGAGGGGCAGGTGAGGCGGTTTGATGTCCGCCGGGGCTACGGATTCATATACGAACCGGGCCTGGAGGCCGAAGTGTTTGTGGCCCGGCGGGACGTGAATGCCCATCTGCCCGAGGAGCATCCTGGCCGTAATCTCATACCGGGAGACATGGTGCGGTATACCCGGCACTGCGGAGAGAGGGGGTGGTTTGCCCTGGATGTAAAGCTCAGGGGCAGCAAAGAGAGCAAGGTGAGCCCTGCACCCCCTCCCTCGGATGAAGCAGCAGAAGGACCGGAGTAGGGCAGCGGATGCCCGTTGCACTGTCCCCGTAGGGACCACCAGAAGTTGTTAGTTTGTTGTTTAAAAGTTTTGGAAAGAATGATAAGGAAAATAAAAATTAACCGAAGTTTACCTGATTGTCTGTAGTGATTGAACCGGCCGGAGCCGGCACCGTTGTCCCCGTGGGGACCGTTTAAAAATGCATGGGAACTATCCATGGACAAGCCCGTGAACTTGCAGGGCAACCACAGACGTTAATGGCTTGTAAATATGTTGGTTACCGTTACCGTTTTCCGCAATGCCGCCTCCGGAGAGGCAGGTTGGAGGGAGGGCCCTCAGCAGAGCAGGCTAGGGCCCAGCCACCAAAGGAACCGGTGGCTACCCTCTGGAGGGAAGGACAGATCCCGCTCGGGTACCGTGTGCTGGACTGTGGGTCAAGGGGTGCTGCCTGGGTTTTAGGGGCAGCATCAGGGCCAGGTTACTTGGGTGGGAGAGAGCGGAAACCGTAACCGTAAACCGTTGCAACGTTTAAGAAATGTGCCTCCCGTCTTGGGAAGAGTTATTAAAAATGTTATTCATGTTTGCTTAACCTTGTTACCCCTTTTTCAGAAAAATAAAACCGGTGTAGGACGGCAGCCCGCGGACGGTCTGCATTTTGCTAAGGGGGAATGTGTCGCCCTGGGCAAGCCAGGGGACACAGGTCACAACACCACCACACCCCACACTCCAGGTAGGCACATCACAGCTAAACTACAAATCCTTGTTGCCTTCCTCCAGAGGCTGATTATTCACACCAGGGGGTGGGCCAGGCGGTTGGCTCTGCCCACCAAGGAGATCACAGTTCTGGAGGCGGGAGAAACCAGGCAGTCTAGTCAGGGAGGAGGAAGTGGAAGGAGTGGAAGAGTAGCCCAGGCAGGGCTTGTGTGAGCAGTCAGCTCAGGGACGAGCTTGAGTAAACAGAGAGTTAAGCCCAGGCAGGGCAAGAGTAAACAGCAAGTGAAAGTGAGGAAAGCGGAAAGGTGGTAAAGGAGGAAAGCAAGTGAGGTGACAAGAAGGAAGGGAAGCCTGAAGGGTCCAGCTTTGTGTAGGGCCAGAACAGCAAGGTCAGCGACGGCGGTGACCGTCTGGAGTGGGACCGTTTGGAAGTTCCTGGAAGGACCCCGTTGGCTGTGTGCCCGGTGGTCTGGAGCAGTGTTCCGAAGGACAGTCAGCACCAGGGCAGGGGTCTCTCGGACCCCGGCAAGGCTAGGAGTCGCCAAATTTGCCGAATCCGTCAGTGAAGGGGACGTAGATCCCCCAGCAACCAAGTCCCGATTGAAGGCAACAGCTCAACCTGAAGCAGAGAGACACCGCCACCGCCAAGGCACCAGTTTCTCAGGGCCAGCGCCTGCGGGCAAAGTGTAGAGCTCCTCCGGCCCAGATTGTAGTCGGGGAGCGGGTAACCGGAGGGAATCCACCGCTACCATTAGTCAAACATAGGTGCAAGGAAGAGGGACATCACCGTCAACTACCGGGAGTGCAGGTGCAGCCGTCTGTGGGACCGTCCTACCAGCCGTTTGGTTTACCGTACAAACTGTGTCCAAGTCTCAGGCTGAGTGAGTACCACAGTGCCGCAAGGCACAGCGCTGCCCCCGCGTCCCTGCGCCCACCAGGCCCCGCACCTCCTTCTCCACCACCGGGCCCCGGGATCACCAACCCCTACCCACGGAGGGGCAACACAACACCTGGCTGCTCCGCATCACCATCCCCGGGACCCTCGAATTGAGCAGCGGTGGTGAAATCACCACAACCGTGGGTGGCGTCACGAACTATAACAATTCCCCCACACCCAACCACAATCCCCTTTCACTCACGGGCGAGGAGTGTCGCTCGAGAAACCCCCGGGATCCGGCCTACGGCTCGAGCCACCACTGAGCAGCGGCCGCCGGACCTGAGCAGAAGGGGGCGAGCGTAGTGTGCTGACACCCTCCTCCCCGCCCGCGACAACTTGGCGTCACGAACAGGATCTTACCGCTCTGCCGTCTGGTAGAGGTGCGCCTTGTTACCGTCGGAGGTATCCGGCAGAAAAATTTCAGAAGCCGCCATCTTTGGCGCGAAGAGTTCCCGCTCGAGCGTCTTCTCGAGCAGTAGAGGCGCGAAGGCCAAAACCCCGCCCCGAGAGAGGAGGGGCCGGAAAGAGCTAAGGGGGACGCGATGGCGGCTGGCCGCATGTAGTCGCGGCTATAAAAGCAGGGACGCCAGGACCCTGCAAGCATACCGTTCCTGGAAGAAAGAGAGAAAGTCACCATGTGGATGCCGTCCCGAAGCACCGTGGCCCCCGCGCCGGGAACCGCAGCGTGGGTGGAAATCCGGACCGCGCAGCTCCATTTCAGGCTGCAGGTCAAGATGCAGCTCCTCTTGGAGGAGTGGGAGACCGACATGGCGGACGTTATAGCCACCGTGCGGAGACGCGAGGAGGAAGCGGAGGAAGGGAGGGTGAGTGACCCACGCCCCTATGTCCCGGAGGGACCGGTCGCTGCGGCTGAGGGACCCGGTCCAAGCCCTCTCCCCCCGTTGCCTCCCTCGCCACCCGTCTCGGAGGCCGTGACCCCGCCACTAGGCCCGCTGCCACCGCAACCGGTAGCGATACCCAGCCCGTCCGCCCCAGCGGACCGACCTGTAGCCGGAGCCCGAAGCAAACCGGAGGCATTGCCATGGAAGGCCCCGAAGAGTGTGCCAGAGACAGTCCCCGAGCCGGAGCCGATGACCCGCTCCGAGCCGAAGGCCCAGCTGCGGAAAGCCCATGTGCCCATCCCCCACACCTCGGCTGAGGTGGCGCCGGGTTGTTGCTGCAGGGCAGCGCCCAAGGCCATGACACCGCGGGATACGCCGCCCACCTTTCTGACAGTGGGTAACGTTCTGGATGTCCTGCGGGGCCCGACCCGTGCGCCGGCGCTGGCAGCAGCGCCATACTGGGAAAGGGAGCCGACAAAGCTGGGCCTGGAGATCGCGGAGAGGGAGAGAAGGAAAGCCGAGCTGGTGGCCCGAGCCATTCGGGAAAAGGAAAATCTGCGGCAAGCGACCTTCCGTGTCCGGGGCCCGTTGTACGAGGGGCAGGTGAGGCGGTTTGATGTCCGCCGGGGCTACGGATTCATATACGAACCGGGCCTGGAGGCCGAAGTGTTTGTGGCCCGGCGGGACGTGAATGCCCATCTGCCCGAGGAGCATCCTGGCCGTAATCTCATACCGGGAGACATGGTGCGGTATACCCGGCACTGCGGAGAGAGGGGGTGGTTTGCCCTGGATGTAAAGCTCAGGGGCAGCAAAGAAAGCAAGGTGAGCCCTGCACCCCCTCCCTCGGATGAAGCAGCAGAAGGACCGGAGTAGGGCAGCGGATGCCCGTTGCACTGTCCCCGTAGGGACCACCAGAAGTTGTTAGTTTGTTGTTTAAAAGTTTTGGAAAGAATGATAAGGAAAATGAAAATTAACCGAAGTTTACCTGATTGTCTGTAGTGATTGAACCGGCCGGAGCCGGCACCGTTGTCCCCGTGGGGACCGTTTAAAAATGCATGGGAACTATCCATGGACAAGCCCGTGAACTTGCAGGGCAACCACAGACGTTAATGGCTTGTAAATATGTTGGTTACCGTTACCGTTTTCCGCAATGCCGCCTCCGGAGAGGCAGGTTGGAGGGAGGGCCCTCAGCAGAGCAGGCTAGGGCCCAGCCACCAAAGGAACCGGTGGCTACCCTCTGGAGGGAAGGACAGATCCCGCTCGGGTACCGTGTGCTGGACTGTGGGTCAAGGGGTGCTGCCTGGGTTTTAGGGGCAGCATCAGGGCCAGGTTACTTGGGTGGGAGAGAGCGGAAACCGTAACCGTAAACCGTTGCAACGTTTAAGAAATGTGCCTCCCGTCTTGGGAAGAGTTATTAAAAATGTTATTCATGTTTGCTTAACCTTGTTACCCCTTTTTCAGAAAAATAAAACCGGTGTAGGACGGCAGCCCGCGGACGGTCTGCATTTTGCTAAGGGGGAATGTGTCGCCCTGGGCAAGCCAGGGGACACAGGTCACAACACCACCACACCCCACACTCCAGGTAGGCACATCACAGCTAAACTACAAATCCTTGTTGCCTTCCTCCAGAGGCTGATTATTCACACCAGGGGGTGGGCCAGGCGGTTGGCTCTGCCCACCAAGGAGATCACAGTTCTGGAGGCGGGAGAAACCAGGCAGTCTAGTCAGGGAGGAGGAAGTGGAAGGAGTGGAAGAGTAGCCCAGGCAGGGCTTGTGTGAGCAGTCAGCTCAGGGACGAGCTTGAGTAAACAGAGAGTTAAGCCCAGGCAGGGCAAGAGTAAACAGCAAGTGAAAGTGAGGAAAGCGGAAAGGTGGTAAAGGAGGAAAGCAAGTGAGGTGACAAGAAGGAAGGGAAGCCTGAAGGGTCCAGCTTTGTGTAGGGCCAGAACAGCAAGGTCAGCGACGGCGGTGACCGTCTGGAGTGGGACCGTTTGGAAGTTCCTGGAAGGACCCCGTTGGCTGTGTTCCCGGTGGTCTGGAGCAGTGTTCCGAAGGACAGTCAGCACCAGGGCAGGGGTCTCTCGGACCCCGGCAAGGCTAGGAGTCGCCAAATTTGCCGAATCCGTCAGTGAAGGGGACGTAGATCCCCCAGCAACCAAGTCCCGATTGAAGGCAACAGCTCAACCTGAAGCAGAGAGACACCGCCACCGCCAAGGCACCAGTTTCTCAGGGCCAGCGCCTGCGGGCAAAGTGTAGAGCTCCTCCGGCCCAGATTGTAGTCGGGGAGCGGGTAACCGGAGGGAATCCACCGCTACCATTAGTCAAACATAGGTGCAAGGAAGAGGGACATCACCGTCAACTACCGGGAGTGCAGGTGCAGCCGTCTGTGGGACCGTCCTACCAGCCGTTTGGTTTACCGTACAAACTGTGTCCAAGTCTCAGGCTGAGTGAGTACCACAGTGCCGCAAGGCACAGCGCTGCCCCCGCGTCCCTGCGCCCACCAGGCCCCGCACCTCCTTCTCCACCACCGGGCCCCGGGATCACCAACCCCTACCCACGGAGGGGCAACACAACACCTGGCTGCTCCGCATCACCATCCCCGGGACCCTCGAATTGAGCAGCGGTGGTGAAATCACCACAACCGTGGGTGGCATCACGAACTATAACAATTCCCCCACACCCAACCACAATCGCCTTTCACTCACGGGCGAGGAGTGTCGCTCGAGAAACCCCCGGGATCCGGCCTACGGCTCGAGCCACCACTGAGCAGCGGCCGCCGGACCCGAGCAGAAGGGGGCGAGCGTAGTGTGCTGACACCCTCCTCCCCGCCCGCGACAGTACTCCTTAATCATATTCACATGGACAGTCCTTTATCTTAGACCCTGATCATCTAGAGCAAGAAGGTAATTGGTGTCGTTTAGTTTTCTGAGAACCCGGAAGGGACCCTCCCATGTTGTCTGGAGTTTATTTTGCTGATGGGGAACAATCTTTAAGACTTGTTGTCCCTCTACAAATTCTCGATAGCGTTCTTTGCGGTCATACCATGTCTTCTGTCTGGTTTGAGCCATACGCACATGATCCTGAGCCAAACTAGCAAGTTGGGCCAGGGTTTCCCGAAGCTTGAGGACATATGGAACAACAGGGATTCCTGTATCTTCAACTTTCCCCTCCCAATAGTCCTTTAGTAGAGTTAAGGGTCCTCTGACCTTTCTTCCATAGAGTAGTTAAAAGGAGGAAAACCCAGTGGACTCCTGGAGAACTTCCCGGTAGGCGAACAGGAGATGGGGTAGGTACTTCTCCCAGTCGGAATCCCTGTCAGTGAAGGCCCTTAGCATATTTTTCAGTGTTTGATTAAACGGTTCACAAAGTCCATTGGTTTGAGGATGGTATGTGTCACGCTCCCGGTGTCCCAGCAGCCCTCCTTACCCACTGAGCCGGTTCCTGCATCGCACCACCGCTCCATACCCACTGATCCAGTCGTACCTACATTGCACCACCGCTCTGTACCCACTGATCCAGTCGCACCTGCATCGCACCACCGCTCCGTACCCACTGATCCAGCCTCACCGTCATTGCACTGCTCCTTACCCACTGATCCACTCCACGTGTCCACCGGTCATGGCTGCCGCTCCCGCTCGTGCTCTCCTGTGTCCTGCTCCTGGTCTCATGAGTCTGACTCTGAGTATTAGCCTCATGCCTCTGTATAGGACCAGGCCGCGCCCACTCTCCTGGTTTTATGGACCCAGCACACCTGAAGCAGGATGTGACATACGGCTGTGCTGGATATATAAGACTGGCCTTTCCATAGGGGCGTTGCCTGATCAACGTGTCTGGAAGCTTTGTCTTTTGAGCTAGGTGCTCAGGCCCCCTGGTGCCGTGTCCTGTAGACTCCTTGTCTTTGCTCCCTGGTACCTGTGCCTGTTTCCTTACCGTCCTGAAGAACTCTGTGACTCTGCTGACCTGGTTATACCTGTCCCTGCCACGCCAGTGCTCCGGCTGCCGTGTACCCTGCCCCCGGTGGGATACTCGGTCCAGTGGATCCACCTCCTGGGCCCATCCGTCCTCCCGGTCCTGACAGTTTGATCAGGCCATGGATCCCGCTGGAGCACAAACATCTGAGCTGGCCGAACTACGCCAGGAACTGGTGCAACAGCGTGACACCTTACACCGGATGCTGAAATTCCTGGCGTCCATGGACCACCGGTTATATACACTGCAGACCGCTGCCTCGTCTGAGTCCACGCAGCAACCAGTCTCCGGCTCCGAACCAGTTTCCGCCACGGCCTCGCAACTTCGCCTCGCTGCTCCGCCTCGCTATGCAGGGGATCCCAAGTCCTGCCGCGGCTTCTTGAACCAGTGCTCCCTGCATTTCAAGTTGCTTCCTCATTTGTTTGTCTCAGACCAGGCTAAAGTGGCATTCCTGATGTCACACTTGGAAGGCGAAGCTCTAGCCTGGATTAACCCCCTGTGGGAGAATGAGGATCCAATGACCACTAACATCCGGGAATTCTTGCACGCTTTCCGAAGTACATTCGATGAACCCGGACGTACCACCACAGTGACCTCTTCGCTCCTCCGGCTACGCCAAGGGACCCTGACCGTCGGCCAATACGCCATCCAGTTCCGCACGCTCGCCTCTGAGCTGGGCTGGAACAATGAGGCCTTGACGGCGGCCTTTTGGGAAGGACTCTCTGGCCGCGTCAAAGACGAGCTTGCTGGCCGTGACGTTCCACGCACCTTGGACGCTTTAATATCCTTAGCCACCCGGATTGACCTCCGTTTCCAGGAGCGAACCAAAGAGGTATTCCGGGAGAAGCGACCACCCCGTCATGCCTTGTCCCCGCAGAGGCCTACCACTCCTTTGCCCCTGCCTTCCTGTGACATGTTTCCGGAACCCATGCAAATTGACCGACTGAACCAAGCCAAGCAACGCCGTGCAGAACGGCTCGCCCTGGGCCTGTGCTTCTATTGTGGAGACGGGTCACACATGCTTCGGACATGCCCTGAGAAACCTGGTAGACCCCAGGCCCAAGGGATGGTGGGAACCGCTACCCTTGGCACCGGAATCCCCTCCGTTCCACTTACACAGACTGTCCAGGTGACGACGAAGAAGACCAGGTTCACAGCAGAGGCCCACATCGATTCTGGGGCAGCGGCTAATTTCATACACCAGTCTGCAGTGGACCGATACCAGATACCTGTGACCCCGCTTGCCAAGCCCCTCTGGTTCGCCTCCGTGGACGGCAAACTGCTATACGAACCTGTCCGATATACCACTGAACCCGTGAGACTCCAGGTTGGCACTTTGCATACTGAGACCATCACCTTCTATGTGATCCCGAGGATGGCTCCTGAGCTCCTGTTGGGCCTACCCTGGCTTCAACTCCATGACCCTGCCATTAGTTGGCACTCTGGCGCTATTACTCGCTGGGGGTCCTTGTGTCATGACCACTGCCTACAGCCCGTTCCTCGGCCCCTGTCACCTGAGCCTGCTATGCCGCAGGAAGAAGAGGCGACGACTCAGTCCAGCGGTGTACCACAGCTCCTGGCACTTGTGCCTGTGGTGCCACCGGACCCAGAAGCAGAGTCGACGCAGTCCAGCGTCGTTCCACCATCCCGGGCACTTGAGACTTTGGTGCCACCTGCTACTGAGGATGACACACTATCCTGTACCCGGTCCGAGACGCCCGAACCGGTCGCCCACGACTCCAGTCCTGCTTCTGACTGTCTTCCCCTATCCGTTGCCGCTGACTTGGGTTCTCCGATACGGGACATAGTGGCCATGAAAACGGTCCGGGGTAGGCAGTCCTTCCTGGTCGATTGGGTGGATTGCGGTCCCGAGGCTCGGTCCTGGTTGTCCCGGAAGTACGTTGCTGCCCCTCTTCGGCGCGCCTACATGTCCCAGCCGCGGGGAGGGGGGCTTCAAGGGAGGGGTACTGTCACGCTCCCGGTGTCCCAGCAGCCCTCCTTACCCACTGAGCCGGTTCCTGCATCGCACCACCGCTCCATACCCACTGATCCAGTCGTACCTACATTGCACCACCGCTCTGTACCCACTGATCCAGTCGCACCTGCATCGCACCACCGCTCCGTACCCACTGATCCGGCCTCACCGTCATTGCACTGCTCCTTACCCACTGATCCACTCCACGTGTCCACCGGTCATGGCTGCCGCTCCCGCTCGTGCTCTCCTGTGTCCTGCTCCTGGTCTCATGAGTCTGACTCTGAGTATTAGCCTCATGCCTCTGTATAGGACCAGGCCGCGCCCACTCTCCTGGTTTTATGGACCCAGCACACCTGAAGCAGGATGTGACATACGGCTGTGCTGGATATATAAGACTGGCCTTTCCATAGGGGCGTTGCCTGATCAACGTGTCTGGAAGCTTTGTCTTTTGAGCTAGGTGCTCAGGCCCCCTGGTGCCGTGTCCTGTAGACTCCTTGTCTTTGCTCCCTGGTACCTGTGCCTGTTTCCTTACCGTCCTGAAGAACTCTGTGACTCTGCTGACCTGGTTATACCTGTCCCTGCCACGCCAGTGCTCCGGCTGCCGTGTACCCTGCCCCCGGTGGGATACTCGGTCCAGTGGATCCACCTCCTGGGCCCATCCGTCCTCCCGGTCCTGACAGTATGCTGTAGTTCGAATTGCCCGTACTCCACAGGTGCGCCACATACACTGCACCAACTCCGACATGAACTGGGAGCCTTGGTCCGATAAGATCTCACTTGGGAATTCTACTCGGGTGAAAATGGTAACAAGGGCCTCGGCCACCTTGGCTGCAGAAATACTTGACAAGGCCACGGCTTCTGGATATCGGGTGGCATAGTCCACAACAGTGAGAATGTACTGCTTTCCAGATTTACTTGGTTTAGCCAGAGGTCTAATGATATCGACAGCTACTCTTTGAAAGGTTTCTTCTATGATAGGGAGTGGTTGCAGGGGTGCCTTTGGGTGATCCTCGGGTTGCCTTCTATGCTGACATATGTCGCAGGTTCGGCAGAAATGCGCCACTGCTTGAGAAATTCCAGGCCAATAGAAAATTTGAGTCAATCGTCTCTCGGTGCGGTTTTTCCCTTGATGCCCAGCAGTAGGAATGTCATGAGCAAGGTGTAATAGGGAAATTCTGTATTTCTGAGGAACAATCAGCTGTTTGCTATAAGTCCAGGGCTTATCTAAGGAGTCAGCGTTGGTAACCAGATATCGAAGTCCATTTTCTCTGATAATTTTTTCCCCATTTTCTCCTAAATGCCCTACTTCAACCCGAGCTCTAAAGCTAGCCAGGGTGGGGTCAGTCTCTACCTCTTGTCTAAACTAAACTTTATCCCAAGTGACATTCATATGAGACCCACAAGAAGAATCACTCACCGGCTGTGACGGCAGTTCGGGTGGCCTCATTTCCATGGATGGGTTGAACACGTCCACATCTGCTGCTCTCTTGGCTTGACTTCTGGTTATCGCACCGACAAAGTGGCATTGAAGATTCCCCACATCATTCCCTAGAAGAATGTCTGCAAGAAGGCCGCTCATCACACCGATGATGCATTGTTTTGCCCCAAAGCCATAATCCAGGGTCGCACTCGCTCTTGGAATGTATCTCTGAGTACCTCCAGCCAATTCAATGGCAATTCCTGGTCCCTTTTGAATTGCTTCTGGTTGAATTACTCGGGGATCTGCGATGGTGAGAAAAGCCCCAGTGTCACAAAAGCCATCAACTTTTTGGCCATCCAGCACGACCTCCTGTAGATGTTTATGCTGAAGATCAGAAGGGGCGGCTGTGGCTCGCACCCCATAGACTCCTGGTAGGGAGGTCAACATATCAGAGTCTTTTGTCGAATCATCAGGGCCTGAATCCAGCTCTTCTCCTACTGAGTGTGTCTGTAGATAATGGACAGGCAAAGATGTTCTGCAGCTGTTCTGCCTCCAAACACCTGGACAGTGAGCTTGCAGATGACCAGGCTGCCCACATCGATAACATCTGCGCTGCGTCTCACTCCTTCCAGTTTGCCTTCTGGAGAAGTAGGTAGGAGACCTTGGTGACTGATAGGGAGGTGCAGGTGCTGGAGGTGGTTGTAGATTTGGAGGATGACTCCACGGGATAGATGGGCATGTGGCCCGCAGATGCCCAGGATGCCCACAGCTATAACATCTTCGCTCTTCTACTTTCTCTCCTCGTCGCATTCCAGAAAATGTGGTGGAAACAACTGGAGGCACATACACACGGGTATCCACATGAGGTGGTGATCTAGGAGGTCGAGGAACATTGGGCACTGAAGGACAAGGAACCTCTGGTGTTGGGGTGCCGGTCATTTTTACTCCCTCTGCTAGCAGCTTCTTCCACTGAGGCTTGATAGTGAGTACCTCATCCGCTAGAGCGTCAGCTTGTTCCACTGTCTCTGGTCTCCTCTCACGCACCCATTCCCGGATCTCAGTAGGGCACTTGTGTGAGGCAAATCCCGGGATATGAAGATGAATTATGACTTCCAGTCATAATCGCTCATCACTCCCTGGCAGTGCCCCCCTCCCTTCTTGTCCTCAATGTCCAGCATCTGTGAAGGTGTCACATCCCATGGCCATCTCCTATGATATGGAAATTAGGTGATGTGGGAACAATGGACACAGGACGACTCCCTGCCGTGACCCTGTGGTAGGAGCTGCTATCTAATTAGCAAGCTTGGAAGTATCCAGACAGAACGACTCCAGTAAAAAATGGCTCATATCTCGCAAGCCATATTTCCGATAAATATGGCAACCATAAAAATGGTGCCTCCGCATGCGGACGATGCTGGCACACCCTTTTTATGGGAGCAGGACCTGGGGAAATACCCCAGGCGTGATATCAGCCAATGGGGAACTAGTAGACAAGTCATGAGTCCTCTCGTTCTGTAGCTAAATTCATAACTGTCACAATGAGAGCGTTGGCGTCTGCCTACGACGCTCCCAGGCAAAGTTATGGCCATATTCCATGTTGTGGATTTTGTCCATAACTCCAGCCAGGGGTGGAGCAGTGCTCCCTCTGAGGTCACGAAGGTAGGAGGGGACCTGGATTTGCCCAGGTTGATAACCCTACTTCGGCCATTTTCCAGGGTTCTTTCGCTGGGGGTCACGTGTAGGAAACATCTGTGGGAAGGATCCTAGAAACCTGGCCTACAGCGCCCCCCTGTGGCCAGACGCACAAGGTAACTGCTGGAACTGTGTATGCCTGTTTGTAAACCATGCTTTGATTGTAACTGTACTCTGACATATGTATATTCTGTAGATTCCCTATTGTATATATTGTAGTGTCTAGTGTGCTTTAGGCTGATTAAATTATATAATTAATCTTGGGCTGTTCTGTTATCTCGATCTTGAATCCCACGTCTGTGTGTTCGGCTAATAGTTACCGTAAATCGGTTGGTGGCAGCGAGTTTGTGCCAAGGATTATTGTGGGGAGGCCAGTGAGATTCGGGGAGGTTTTATATATTCCGCCCGCGGAGGTCGGGGGAATATATACCCTACTCTCACCGGGGACCCTTCAATAATCGGCATAAGTAGTATAGCGGCCTCCTTGCTTATCGTCGGGCAATTCCATAATTGGCCTGACTATAAGAGGGGCGCTAGAGAGCGCATCACGTGCTCTGTCTGTCGGTCGGGAGGTATAAAGGAGGGGTGACCCCCCCACTTGTTACACCCCGATTGTGACGTACTGGTAGCCAGCGCGGGGGATTTCTGAGTGACCCCCCCGGTGGTTTGTGACATATTGGTGGCAAGCGGTGGGATCGAGATAATAGTGTGTGTGAGTGTGAGACCCATACTCCCAGACACTAAAGACTGCCTGCAGCAGCTGTGGCTGCTGGGGTCTTCAGACTAGCTCAACACTAGAGTGTCAGAGTGCAGATACTGTAAGGTGTGTGGAGGCATCAGGTGTCAGTTCTGTGTCAGTGACCAAAAGTCTGCAAGAATGGCTGATGGCACCAGGAGCAGAGCTATGCAACTGGCCAATGCTAAAGCAGGAGCCGAAGAGAGGGAGGACGGTGCTGTGGACAGTAATGAGGAGGTTGCCCACGAGTCCTCCAGGAGCTCGACGCCAGAAAACAGCTCTGCAGAGGACATTGCACAACCTGGCCCTGCTGGACAAGATGAGGAGCAGCTCACCCAAGGGTCCTCAACGAGCCAGATGCCAGCCCTCCGCTCTGCAATGGACAGTGAATCACCAGGCTCCGCAGCGGGCCGCAGATCACCACGTGCCATTCCACCGAGCCTGGGAGGCTCGGATAGCCTTCTTCAAATGGCTATGGCCCTTCTCCAGGCTGGAGACCGGGATACCTACGAGATACTCATGGCCGAGCGTGAGCGGCAAGCAGTGCGTGAGGCTGCGGAGCGGCAAGCAGCACGTGAAGAGCGCCAGGCAGAGCGTGACTACCAGCTGCAGCTAGCTCAGCTCCGGCCCTCATCAGCCACACGTGACCTTCAAGACACCAAACTTCCAAAGGTCCGTGTTGAGGACTTCCCAGTGCTGGAGAAGGATGGAGACTTGGACTCTTTCTTGACTGCTTTTGAACGGACTTGCCTGCAGCACCATCTGGACAAGGACCAGTGGGCCAAATACCTGACCCCCCATTTAAGGGGTAAGGCCCTGGATATCCTTGGGGACTTGCCTGCTGAGGCAGATCAGGGCTACGACACCATCAAGCGGGCCCTGATCCAACAGTACAACCTCACTCCAGAGTCCTACCGCAAGAAGTTCCGGAGCCTACAGAAGGGACCAAAGGACTCCTGGGCTGACCACCGGCGGGCACTTACCCGAGCTGCCGACCACTGGACCCAAGGCCTGCAGCTTTCCACCGGACCGGAGATCCTGGACTTGTTCATCACGGAGCAACTCTTGTGGAACTGCCCTGAGGATCTCCGCCAGTTCATCCGAGACCAGAAGCCAAAGGGGTCCACGGCTACAGCTGCCCTGGCCAATGACTACACCAACAATCGGGCTCCTGAGGCCAGGAGAGCAGCCACCAGCAGCACCTGGAGAGGGGGTAAGATGAACTCTGCGACTGCCCCACCTGCCCCTAGACTGCAGGGGGTGTCCCCCTCAACTCCCCTCTCCAGGCCCGTGGCAGAACCAAGACGGTGCCACCAGTGCAACCTACCTGGACACTTCAAGGCCATGTGCCCTCAGCGTCCCAAGGCCCCGGCTCCGTCCCCGTCCCAAGGGCCGCCCAAGGTGTATTGTGTGGGTGGGGGTGGTGGTAGGTCCCTGGACAGCTTCCAACCTGTCACCGTCGGCCGGTCTGTGACCATGGGACTGCGAGACAGCGCCTCGGAGGTGACTCTGGTGCGGCCTGAGATGGTGTCCCCCCAAGACTTGATCCCTGGAAAAACCCTCGCTGTCTCCGGGATTGGAGGCATTGACCCGGCGCTGCCTGTTGCTGACATTTATGTGGACTGGGGCGCAGGGCGAGGGGTGAGGGAGGTGGGGGTAACTGATCGGATCCCCGCAAACGTGCTACTTGGGACAGATTTGTGGCAGATAACCTCCCAGTTTGGGCCCCAACCAAGGGCTGAACCTTCAGCCAGTACTGACAGGCCTCCGGACAATGTTAATGTGTTATCTATGAATGATGTAAGGGAGGAGGGAGTGAACTCTGATATTTCTGCTTGCATAGACACCATAGACACACACACAGCTGCAGCTGTGACAGGGGAGGGGGTCAGAGAAAGGTGTGACAATGCCTCTACAAGTAATCAGCCTGTGAGCTGGGATCTGTTGCCCTCTGCAGGGATAAGCAGAGAGCAGGGTGCTGCAGGGGGAGGACCAGTGTGTGGGGTGGGGGCTACCACAGCAAATGTGGGGTCCCCAGAGATTTCACAGCGGGGTTCTGTTGCTGCAGGAGGGGAACAAGCAGGTGAGATTGGGGCCGGTCCAGGAGCGGAAGTGCTCCCAGGTAAGATCTCGGTGCATGGTTCCCCCACAACCGGGGTGTCAGGAAGCCAGGTAGGTCTGCCTGAACCGGCGACTTGGTCAGGAACGGAGGAGGAGCAGGCACGACCCACGGTCGCAGCGGCTGTGGCCGCTGTCACCCGCAGTGGGAGTGCTGGAAGCCAAGGGGCCTCCCGGAGGTCCGATAGCTCTTCCCCTTCTGACCAAGTGGCAGCCGAGTCAGGTGGAGGCCAGGACACAGGTCCCGGGGTACTGACCGAAGATGTGACAGTCTCGTCGATTCTGGCCACATCTAGTCAGGGGTTTCAGGCAGCGTTAGAAGCTGACGACAGCCTGAAAGCTCTTAAGGAGCAGGCGGCACAGCCTCCCTCGGACTCGGACCCGGAGCGAGTGGTCTGGGACCAAGGACGGCTGTACCGGGCCACGGTCCAGCAGGGTTCACCGGAGGCGTGGCCCAGGGACCGACAGTTGGTGGTACCCTATCCGTTCCGGACGGAGTTGTTGCGGATCGCACATGAGATTCCGATGGCCGGACACCTAGGGATCGCTAGGACCAAGGCCAGGTTAAACCAGCATTTCTACTGGCCAAAAATGGGGGCCGATGTGGCTGCCTACTGCCGTTCGTGTGAAACCTGTCAGAGAGTGGGGAAGGCGGGGCCACACCCCAAAGCCCCACTGGTATCTCTGCCAATCACCGATGAGCCTTTCAGGAGGGTGGCTGTGGATCTGGTCGGCCCGCTGGCCATCCCCAGCAGCTCCGGGAAACGCTTCATACTGACGGTAGTGGACTATGCCACCCGGTACCCGGAAGCAGTGGCCTTGTCGTCCATTCGGGCTGACAAGGTGGCCACCGCATTGCTGGAGATTTTCTCCCGAGTGGGTTTTCCCCAGGAAATGCTCACTGACCGGGGGACCCAATTCATGTCCCAGCTGATGGAGGCCCTCTGTAAGCAAGTCCAGGTGCGACATCTGGTGGCCAGCCCGTACCATCCACAGACTAATGGCCTGTGCGAGCGGTTCAATGGCACCTTAAAGCAGATGCTTAAGATGTTGGTCGACTCCCATGGGCGTGACTGGGAGCGGTATCTCCCACACCTGTTATTTGCTTACCGGGAGGTTCCACAGGCCTCAACAGGATTCTCACCGTTTGAGCTCCTGTACGGGCGACGTGTGCGGGGCCCCCTGGCTCTGGTGAAAGAGGCTTGGGAAGGGGATTTGGCCACCCCTGGAGTGTCGGTTATCGAGTATGTCATGCGCTTCCGGGACAAAATACAGGCCTTGACGCAACTGGTACACGACAATATGGCTCAAGCCCAGGCCGATCAGAAGCGTTGGTACGACCAGAACGCTTGTGAGAGGACCTACCAAGTGGGTCAAAAGGTGTGGGTACTGGTCCCCGTACCACAGGACAAGCTTCAGGCAGCCTGGGAAGGCCCATACCTCGTGTACCAGCAGCTCAACCCTGTGACGTACCTGGTCACCCTGGACCCTGCCCGTGGAAGGCGGAAGCCCTTCCATGTGAACATGATGAAGGCACATCATGAGCGGGAGGCATGTGCGCTCCCCGTGTGCAACCTGCCCGAGGAGGGAGAAGCGGAAACCCTCTTGGATATGCTAGCCCAGGTTAGGGCAGGCGGATCCATTGAGGATGTGGAGGTTGGCCACCAGCTCTTGGAGGACCAACGGTCCCAGCTGTGGGCCACCCTACACCCCTTCCGGGGGTTGTTTACCAACCAGCCCGGAAGGACTGACTTGGCTGTCCATCACGTGGACACTGGGGATCATCCCCCGATCCGGCGTTCAGCATATCGGGTCTCCCTGGAGGTGCAGCAACACATGCGCCAGGAGATTGACGAGATGCTGAAGCTGGGGGTGATCCAGGCATCCAACAGCGCTTGGGCCTCGCCTGTAGTCCTCGTCCCTAAGAAGGACAGAACCACTCGGTTCTGCGTGGACTACAGGGGGCTCAATGCTGTCACGGTCGCCGATGCGTACCCAATGCCACGCATCGATGACCTGCTCGATCAGTTGGCCGGGGCTCAGTACCTGACCATCATGGACCTGAGCCGGGGATATTGGCAGATCCCCCTGACTCGCAAGGCCAGGGAACGCTCTGCCTTTATTACCCCATTTGGACTGTACGAGTCCACGGTGATGCCATTCGGGATGAGGAATGCCCCTGCCACCTTCCAGCGGATGGTCAACACCCTGCTCAAGGGACTTGAAGGGTACGCGGCCGCGTACCTGGATGACATTGCCGTCTTCAGTCCCACCTGGGAGGACCACCTAGAGCATCTAGCACAGGTGCTCAGGCGGATCCACCGGGCAGGTTTGACCATCAAGCCGGGAAAGTGTCAGCTGGCCATGAGCGAGGTCCAGTACCTCGGTCACCGGGTAGGCGGGAGAACACTGAAGCCCGAGCCTGAGAAAGTGGAGGCCATCGCATCCTGGCCCACCCCCAGGACCAAGAAGCAGGTGATGTCCTTCTTAGGGACCGCCGGGTACTATAGGAGGTTTGTTCCACGCTATAGTAGCCTGGCAAAGCCCTTGACGGACCTCACCAAGAAGAAGCTGCCCTCTGCAGTCGATTGGACAATGGACTGCGAGACAGCCTTCCAGGCCCTAAAGGACGCCCTGTCCAGCCCGCCCGTGCTACAGGCAGCCGACTTCACGCGGCCGTTTGTAGTACAGACCGACGCCAGTGACTTCGGCCTCGGTGCGGTGCTCAGCCAGGTGGACTCTGCGAGCCAAGAGCACCCAGTCTTGTACCTGAGCAGGAAGCTGTTACCAAGGGAAGTGGCCTATTCCACGATGGAGAAGGAGTGCCTGGCCGTAGTGTGGGCCCTGCAGCGTCTGCAACCCTATCTATACGGGCGCCACTTCATCGTGGAGACGGACCACAATCCCCTCAGCTGGTTGCACACCGTCTCTGGGACGAATGGGCGATTGTTGCGATGGAGCCTTGCGCTCCAGCAATACAACTTCACCATTCGCCACAAAAGGGGCCGTGACCACGGTAACGCAGACGGGCTGTCCCGACAAGGAGAGGTCGCGGACGGGCGCACGGGGGAACACCGGAGTGTGCTGCCCCCTAGCGCCCTCAAAAGGGGGGAGGTGTGAGGCAAATCCCGGGATATGAAGATGAATTATGACTTCCAGTCATAATCGCTCATCACTCCCTGGCAGTGCCCCCCTCCCTTCTTGTCCTCAATGTCCAGCATCTGTGAAGGTGTCACATCCCATGGCCATCTCCTATGATATGGAAATTAGGTGATGTGGGAACAATGGACACAGGACGACTCCCTGCCGTGACCCTGTGGTAGGAGCTGCTATCTAATTAGCAAGCATGGAAGTATCCAGACAGAACGACTCCAGTAAAAAATGGCTCATATCTCGCAAGCCATATTTCCGATAAATATGGCAACCATAAAAATGGTGTCTCCGCATGCGGACGATGCTGGCACACCCTTTTTATGGGAGCAGGACCTGGGGAAATACCCCAGGCGTGATATCAGCCAATGGGGAACTAGTAGACAAGTCATGAGTCCTCTCGTTCTGTAGCTAAATTCATAACTGTCACAATGAGAGCGTTGGCGTCTGCCTACGACGCTCCCAGGCAAAGTTATGGCCATATTCCATGTTGTGGATTTTGTCCATAACTCCAGCCAGGGGTGGAGCAGTGCTCCCTCTGAGGTCACGAAGGTAGGAGGGGACCTGGATTTGCCCAGGTTGATAACCCTACTTCGGCCATTTTCCAGGGTTCTTTCGCTGGGGGTCACGTGTAGGAAACATCTGTGGGAAGGATCCTAGAAACCTGGCCTACAGCGCCCCCCTGTGGCCAGACGCACAAGGTAACTGCTGGAACTGTGTATGCCTGTTTGTAAACCATGCTTTGATTGTAACTGTACTCTGACATATGTATATTCTGTAGATTCCCTATTGTATATATTGTAGTGTCTAGTGTGCTTTAGGCTGATTAAATTATATAATTAATCTTGGGCTGTTCTGTTATCTCGATCTTGAATCCCACGTCTGTGTGTTCGGCTAATAGTTACCGTAAATCGGTTGGTGGCAGCGAGTTTGTGCCAAGGATTATTGTGGGGAGGCCAGTGAGATTCGGGGAGGTTTTATATATTCCGCCCGCGGAGGTCGGGGGAATATATACCCTACTCTCACCGGGGACCCTTCAATAATCGGCATAAGTAGTATAGCGGCCTCCTTGCTTATCGTCGGGCAATTCCATAATTGGCCTGACTATAAGAGGGGCGCTAGAGAGCGCATCACGTGCTCTGTCTGTCGGTCGGGAGGTATAAAGGAGGGGTGACCCCCCCACTTGTTACACCCCGATTGTGACGTACTGGTAGCCAGCGCGGGGGATTTCTGAGTGACCCCCCCGGTGGTTTGTGACAACTTGGCATAAAACTGTTCTTTTAGGATGACCTGGAGGAAGGTCTCCCAAGTTAAGGCCCCCTCTTCCTCCAGCCAGCGATGGCATACTTGTTTCAGTCTATGGGCATACATCTTGAAAGACACTTCCCCATCACAAGCTAACATACGGAACTGAGTCCTATAAGTATCTGGGGTCACGGCATAATGTTCTAGAATAGTCTGTTTGATCTCCCCATACTCACAATTCCACTGAGGGTCCATAGCTCTATAGGCGTTGGCAGCTCCACCCTCCAAGAGGCCCACCAGGTGTCTGACTCACTCTCTTTCTGGGACTTCCATTAATCGACACTGATGCTCAAAGTCCTGGAAGAAGCCCTCAATGTCGCCTGCAGCTTCATTAAGTGGCTTAAAGTCCTTGCGGGACACTCTGGAGAATTTCCTCATAGTGGGTGCTGTGGGTACAGTTTGTCTGGAGCCTCTAGCTGCTTCCACAGCAAACCTCCTCTCCAGCAATGCTGCCCTCTCTTGAGCTCTGCGAATAGCATCCATCTTATATTCAATGGTGACCTCATCTCCAAGCAGTGCCATCTCCTCCTCATACCACACAACCCATTGACTTTTTTGGGTATTTACCTCCAGCTCCCATCTTTCCTGTCCTTGCTGTTGAAATTGTTCCTCGGTGCCATCTTGCAAGCAAGTGTTTTCCAAAGCCTCAATTAGTTGCTCCTTGGAGAGTCCTTTGTAGCCAACTCCTAATTCACGGGCCTTTGTTTTGAGGTTCGACATAGTCCAGTTCCTGTATCCTGAGGTTCTGGTTTCAGACGTTGATGAGCTGTTGTCCTCCATTCTTTCTGCTCTGATACCGCTGCTGCCACCAGTTTGTGACGGGGTATGCGACAGAGCAGTAAGGGACACCAGATCGATGAACAATCCAAGAAGATTTAATGAGGCAGGGAGCATAAAACATCCAATATCCAAATAGTTCTTTAGAGTCCACACAAAGGAAACAGATCTGGGGCAATCCGATGCCAAGGAGAATGCAACAGTCTTCAGATGCGTTCCCTAAATCCAGCAGCGTGGCAGCTGATCCTCAATGTCCAATCGTCCATGTACGGGCCAAAAGGAGCTGGCCTGAGCACAGGTCCTCGCCCTTCACCCAACAAAGCATAACTAAACTAAAAAACATGTGGCTGAATCTCCCACCTCTCCTTAGATCCACCCCCTTAACATTTGCTACTTGTAGCTACTAGTTAGAAAGAAGTTCCTAGACACAGTCTCCAGAGATTGTGTACTAGGGAAGCCCCCTGCAGAGGAGAACAATATGTATGCAACCCCCACCAGATCAAGGACAATAGCTACTGCTGAAGACTCATTGCAATATGATACAGGCTGGGGGGATATAATGTTACAACCACCACCCACTGCTCCTCACGGAAGTGCGTGGGCAGAGCCTGAAGTATAAGTTACAGGCCTCCCTGAAAGTGGTAACTTTATCCCTCCCACCAGAGAACTTATCCAGGAGTGCAATCGTGGCTTCTGGTTGAACCTGGGTGTGAAGCTAGGCCAGAAACCAAGAAAATTTGCTGCAACTGCTGCACAAGTTCTGTACGCATGTCAGACATCTCCTGAGAGAAGGTCTGAAGCAGTTGAGCGAGTGCAGACACCTGAGCCATAACGACGCAGGGAAAAATGTAAAAGGCTGACTACAATCCCTGACAGAAGTTCTGTCGCTTATCCATGTTATGTAAATTAAAGTTTATAACCTGACTTTAAATTCATCCATTGGTTTTATAAATTACTCTTTTGAAAGCTGAAACCCTCCCAAATTTGGTTTAGGTTATGAAAATAAAGTTGCTGCAAATCTGAAATATTAATCATTTAATGAAGACAGAAAAGTCAGATTTTGGCAAGACAAAAGTTTTGTCGCCTTGTCATATAATGCACCCAATCCTAGTTTACAGCCTCACCTGTGCTCACTAAATGATTGGTTAATTAGTGGGTGTGTATAAAAAGAAACTCAGCACCCCAGACCTTCACTTGAACTACAAACAAAGGAAATACACAGGACAAAAGGTTGCATGTCGGCCAATTGCTCATTTATATCAAACGTCTAAGTTTATAATCGACAGCAACCATGACTACATATTAATAGTGGACAAGTCGCAGAAGAGTAGCGTGAAGGACAAGGAAGGAGGAAACGACCAAACGTCCAATTGATGTGAAAACAGATTTTTTATTTGATCAGTGCAAAGGTGGACATACAGATAAAATTATTTGAAAAGAAGCACAACAACCATGAAAGACCAGCAGTGTGACTGCTGGTCTTTCCTGGTTGTTGTGCTTCTTTTAAAATAATTTTATCTGTATGTCCACCTTTGCACTGATCAAATAAAAAAACTGTTTTCACATCAATTGGACGTTTGGTCGTTTCCTCCTTCCTTGTCCTTCACTTCACTTGAACTGTAACTTGACCTCTGACAACATGCCAAAAATCTACCCTGCGCCCAAAGCCTTGATTATCAAGAGGTTGAAGACCAGATCCTCTGCAGAGGTGGCTGGCACCTTTAATGTGTCTCAGCGTCAAGTACAAAGAATTAAAAAAAGATTTGAAGAGACTGGAGATGTTTTTGACAAGCCCAGGTCCGGCAGACCCCGCAAGACAACTGCCCAGGAGGAACGTTTGTTGGTTAGAAAATCCAAAGCCAGTCCCTCTTCCACTGCAGCAGAGCTCCAACAGGCCTGGTCACCTCAAGTCCCTGTGTCAACTAGAACAGTTTGTAGGATTCTGTCTCGAAATGGCCTCCATGGTCAAATCAGTCCCAGAAGCCAGCACTAAACAAAAGGAAATTAAAAAACTGTGTGGCGTTGCCAAGTCTCACAGCCTGCTAAACAGATGGACGCTGGAAAAGTGGCAGAAGGTGGATTTCTCTGATGAATCTTCAGTTGAATTACACCACAGCCACCGCAAATACTGCACGAGACCTACGGGAGCTCGCATGGATCCAGAAAACAGTTAAGTCTGGTGGTGGAAAGATCATGGTCTGGGGTTACATTCAGTATGGGGGTGTGCGAAACATTTGCAAGGTGGAAGGCAATATCAATAGCCGAAAATTTCAAGAAGTATTGTGAGGGCCAGGAGGACTGGTAGGCCCAGGAGGTGGATCCACTGGACCGAGCACCCTACCGGAGGGCAGGGTACACGGTAGCCGGAGCACTAGCGTGGCAGGGACGGGTAGAACCAGGTCACCAGGGTCTCGGGGTTCCTTAGACAGTACAGGATACAGGCACAGGTACCAGGAAGCAAGGACAAGCAGTAAAACAGGACAGGGCACAAGGGGGCCTGAGCACCTAGCTCAAAAGACAAGGCTTTAGGACACGTCCTTCCAAGACACTACTTTACAAGACATGTTGATCAAGCCGCGCCCACATGGAAAGACCAGTCTTATATACCCAGCACAGCCCCATGCAATCTCTTGCTTAAGGTGTGCTGGGCTTATAAGACCAGGAAAGTGGGCGCGGCCCAGTCCTACACAGAAACATGTGTCTAAGACTCAGAGTCAGACTCCTGAGACCAGGAACAGGACGCAGGGGAGCATGAGCGGGAGCGGCAGCCATGACCAGCGGACACGTGATCAGTGAGCAAGGAGCGGTGGTACGATGGTGAGACTGGATCAATGGGTAAGGAGCGGTGCCTGGATGGTGAGACAGGCTCAGTGGGTAAGGAGCGGTGCTGAGGCATCGGGAGCGTGACAGTACCCCCCCTTGATGCCCCCCCCCTCCGTGAAAAGGCCCACCGGGGCACCCCGGACCGAACCCCTGGACTGCCACTCAGCGCATAGGCAAGGAAGGACTGCTTAACCCGCACCCTCTTCTTGGCCGCAACACCCTTCCCCGGATTACCCCTGTCAGTGGGAACGGAAAGAGGAGGGGCACAGACAGTAGAAGAGACGGAATCGAGGACGACCGGCTCGAGCGTCTCGGACTGGGCATCGGACATTGTCTCATCTCCAGAAGTCGGTGGTATCAAAGTCTCAATTGTCAGGGACGATGGAACGACGCTGGACTGCGTCGTCTCTTCTACTGGTTCCGGTGGCACCACAGGCACAAGTGACAAGAGTTTTGGCTCGGCGCTAGACTGCATCGTCACCGCTTCTTCTGCTTGCGGCATGATAGGTCCAAGTGACAGGGGCCGAGGAACAGGCTGCAGGCAGCCGTCACGACACAAGGGCCCCCAGCGAGTAATAGCGCCAGAGCGCCAAATAATGTCAGGGTCATGAAGCTGAAGCCAGGGCTGACCCAGCAGAAACTCAGGAGCCATTCTTGGGATAGCATAGAAGGCAATGATCTCAGTACGCTGAGTGCCAACCTGGAGTCTCACGGGTTCGGTGATATACCGGACGGGTTCGTATAGCGGTTTACTGTCCACAGAGGCGAACCAGAGGGGCTTGGCAAGCGGGATCACAGGTACCTTGTATCGGTTCACTGTAGACTGGTGTATGAAATTACCCGCTGCCCCCAGAATCGATGTGGGCCTCTGCCGTGAACCTGGTCTTCTCCGTCGTTACCTGGACTGTCTGTGTAACTGGAATGGAGGGGATTCCGGTGACAAGGGTGGCGGTTCCCACCATTCCTTGGACCTGGGGTCTATCTGGTTTCTCCGGGCAAGAGCAAAGCAAATGCGAACCGTCTGCGCAATAAAAACACAGGCCCTGGGCGAGCCGTTCTGCACGGCGTTGCTTGGCTTGGTTCAGTTGATCTATTTGCATGGGCTCTGGAGACACATCACAGGAAGGCAGGGGCGAGGGAGCGGTAGGCCTCTACGGGAACAAGGAGTGACGGCGTGGTCGCTTCTCCCGGATTACCTCTTTGGTTTGCTCCTGGAAACGAAGGTCAATCCGGGTGGCTAAGGATATCAAAGCGTCCAAAGTTCGTGGAACATCACGGCCGGCCAGTTCATCTTTGATGCAGCCACAGAGACCCTTCCAAAAGGCCGTCGTCAAGGCCTCATTGTTCCAGCAAGGCTCAGAGGCAAGCGTGCGGAACTGGATGGCGTATTAGCCAACGGTCAGGGTCCCTTGCCGTAGCCGGAGGAGCGATGAGGTCACTGCGGTAGTACGTCCGGGTTCATCGAAGGTGCTTCGGAAGGCTTGCAGGAATTCCTGGATATCGGTGGTCATCGGATCCTCATTCTCCCACAGGGGGTTAATCAAGGCTAGAGCTTCGCCTTCTAGATGTGACATCAGGAACGCCACTTTAGCCTGGTCTGAGACAAACAAATGCGGGAGCAGCTGGAAGTGCAGGGAACACTGGTTCAGGAAGGCTCGTCAGGTCTTGGGATCTCCAGAATAGCGAGGCAGTGTAGCGAGGCGAAGTTGCGAAGCCGTGGAGGAAACTGGTTCGGACCTAGAGACTGGTTGCTACGTGGACTCAGACGAGGAGGCGGTCTGCAGCGTATATAACCGGTGGTCCACGGATGCCAGGAACTTCAGCATCCGGTTCAGGTTTTCGCGCTGTTGCGCCGCTCCTGGCGCAACTCAGCCAGCTCTGATGTTTGCGCTCCAGCGGGATCCATAGCCTGATCAAACTGTGAGGGCCAGGAGGACTGGTAGGCCCAGGAGGTGGATCCACTGGACCGAGCACCCTACCGGAGGGAAGGGTACACGGTAGCCGGAGCACTAGCGTGGCAGGGACGGGTAGAACCAGGTCACCAGGGTCTCGGGGTTCCTTAGACAGTACAGGATACAGGCACAGGTACCAGGAAGCAAGGACAAGCAGTAAAACAGGACAGGGCACAAGGGGGCCTGAGCACCTAGCTCAAAAGACAAGGCTTTAGGACACGTCCTTCCAAGACTCTACTTTACAAGACACGTTGATCAGTCCCCGCCCACATGGAAAGACCAGTCTTATATACCCAGCACAGCCCCATGCAATCTCTTGCTTCAGGTGTGCTGGGCCTATAAGACCAGGAAAGTGGGCGCGGCCCGGTCCTATACAGAAACATGTGTCTAAGACTCAGAGTCAGACTCCTGAGACCAGGAACAGGACGCAGGGGAGCATGAGCGGAAGCGGCAGCCATGACCGGCGGTCACGTGGACTGGATCAGTGAGCAAGGAGCGGTGGTACGATGGTGAGACTGGATCAATGGGTAAGGAGCGGTTCCTTGATGGTGAGAACGGCTGAGTGGGTAAGGAGCGGTGCTGAGGCATCGGGAGCGTGACAAGTATTAGCTACCTCTTACATTCCCAATCATAAAAGGGGTCAAATTCTGCAGCAGGATGGTCTCCATCTCATACATCCATCTCTACAACAAAGCTCCTCCTGGCAAAGAAGATCAAGGTGCTCAAGGACTGGCCAGCCCAGTCACCAGACATGAACATCATTGAGCATGTTTGGATTAGGATGAAAGAGGAAGCTTGGAAGACAAAACCAAAGAATCTAGATGAACTATGGGAGGCATGTAAGATGCATTCTCTGCTATTCCTGATGACTTCATCAATAAATTGTATGAATCATTGTTGAACCACATGGATGCAGTCCTTCAAGCTCATGGAAGTCACACAACATATTACATATGGCTCTAATAGCACCACAACTTCATTCACCAATGTTATGCCACATATCTTTGTATTAGAAGCTAATTATTTGTTTGAATTTCACATTACTTTCTGTGGGCGACAAAACTTTTGTCTTGCCAAAATCTGACCATTCTGTGTTCATTAAATGATCAATATTTCAGCTTTGCAGCAACTTTATTTTCATAACCTAAACCAAATTTGGGAGGATTTCAGTTTTCAAAAGAGTAATTTATAAAACCAATGGATGAATTTAAAGTCAGGTTATAAGTTTTTATTTACATAACATGGATAATCGACAGAACTTCTGTCGGGGAGTGTATAATGTCCCGCAACGGGTGTGGTGAGCGTGTTCAGACCAACCGAGGTCTGGCGCACAATGAAAAAACATCTAAACAACACCACAGACAAGGGGAAAACACTGAGGACACAGTAACAACGGTGGGCCCTGGCACTAGTGAAAGGGTAGGTGGACACCTTCTAACCTCACCTGAGCTGTCCCTACTCTCCTTGCCAGTCCCTATATAGTCTCCGCAACTGTCGCCGAGCAGCACCCTGGGTCCCTAAGAAACCCTATAGAGGCCCTGACTAGTTAGAGGCATGTGAGTTTCACTACTCCCACCGCTGAACCAAAAAGACAAAAGGGTAGGGAGACAAATAAGTAATAAAGAACCAAAAGAGGAGAGGATATGACTTCAGGACAATCCACAGCAGCTCCTTCCACCAAGGCGGCTTTCATACAAATGATTTGTATAGTCAGAAAAGCTTGCTGGAAAACCTGTCTATTTATGCACAGAGGGAAACTAAATGACATTTAAATGCAGAGCCCTAGAGATAAGGAGCTCCAGACTTCAAGCTGCCACTAGTCGCCAAAAACAAGGAGACAATTGTGACACTAGTCCACTACTATAATAAAAAACACAAGGAAAGTAAGACAAATAGGGAGAGGAAAGACACAACAAATAACACTCCTAGGTTTCTGTAGCAGGAAGCTTCATAGCTGCATTAGCTATCCCAGAAACAGGCTCCTTCAATGTGGTTAATATAGAAGATCTATCACCAGCATGGAGTAAAGCCAGGAGTAGGTAAATACCGAGGAAGGGCGTGATGACAAAATGACACAGCTGTGATTAAGAAGGCTATAAGTAATCTCAGCCAGAAAGGAAAGCATCCTTAACCGTTTCAGAATCAAAAGAAAGTAAATCCGCTCCAACAGAAGATGTTACCTGCGGACGCAACCCACTTGTCTCGTCTGTGCTGCCTCCTTCAGGTCTCTTTGCTCTTATTGTCCTCTCGCCTTAAAGTATATAGCGGTACAGCAATATTTGCCAAGGAACGGTGTAAATAATGTATTACCTCTCAAAAACAAGCACATGGCACGCTTCCCTTAGTGCGCGGAGGGCTCTGGGGGCGCAGTCAGCATCAGCGCCCCCCCCCGTGAATCCTCCAAGATGCGTTTAACTTATCCGGACAGAAAGTTCCAGTTTGCTGAGAAAGGTAAAGTTAATGGTGAGAAGAGGCGGCGTCCTACACGGCGAGGACCCAGGGCCCCGCGACAAGCCGACGTGTGACCGTAATGTATGGAAACTGCAAAGAGCTATTGATTTCTGCAGCTCACCGCGTAATTACTGGACTGCGGCGCCCGTGGATGTGAACGCGCACAACCTCCGTATACAGATATGTCAGTCTACTAGGTCAAAGTCAGCCACTGCTGTATATCATCTGTGCAAATAATACAGATATACTGGGTAAAACAGCGGAGCTGCCCTCCATTAAAGGGGCTGGCACGAAAGTCAATGTGACGGCAGGCATGTGAATCCTCAGATCACGCACAGCATACACTGTCAGGACTCTCTGGTGCCAGCAGTGACACCGGGCAGTGACCGCAAGTATACAATATGCAGACTCCTGCCACATTCCAACTAGACTTGTATGACCTCACTCAAGGCACTTGTTGTGAGTGAAACTGAGCACGTCTAGTGGGAATGTGGCCAGCAGTAAGCAAATTTCCTTCCTATGGTCACAAGATTGCCTGCCCCCTCTATGTACGAGAATATAACTACTATAATACTGCCCCCTCTATGTACGAGAATATAACTACTATAATACTGCCCCCTCTATGTACGAGAATATAACTATTATAATACTGCCCCTATATACAAGAATATAACTACTATAATACTGCCCCCTATGTACAAGAATATAACTACTATAATACTGCCCCTATGTACAAGAACATAACTACTATAATACTGCTCCTATGTACAAGAATATAACTACTATAATACTGCCCCCTCTATGTACAAGAATATAACTACTATAATACTGCTCCTATGTACAAGAATATAACTACTATAATACTGCCCCTATGTACAAGAATATAACTACTATAATACTGCTCCTATGTACAAGAATATAACTACTATAATACTGCCCCCTCTATGTACGAGAATATAACTACTAATATACTGCCCCCTCTATGTACGAGAATATAACTACTGTAATACTGCCCCCTCTATGTACGAGAATATAACTACTATAATACTGCCCCTATGTACGAGAATATAACTACTATAATACTGCCCCTATGTACAAGAATATAACTACTATAATACTGCTCCCTCTATATACGAGAATATAACTACTATAATACTGCTCCCTCTATATACGAGAATATAACTACTATAATACTGCCCCCTCTATGTACGAGAATATAACTACTATAATACTGCTCCCTCTATATACGAGAATATAACTACTATAATACTGCCCCCTCTATGTACGAGAATATAACTACTATAATACTGCCCCTATGTACAAGAATATAACTTCTATAATACTGCTCCTATGTACAAGAATATAACTACTATAATACTGCTCCTATGTACAAGAATATAACTACTATAATACTGCCCCTATGTACAAGAATATAACTACTATAATACTGCCCCCTCTATGTACAAGAATATAACTACTATAATACTGTTCCCTCTATGTACGAGAATATAACTACTATAATACTGCTCCTATGTACAAGAATATAACTACTATAATACTGTTCCCTCTATGTACGAGAATATAACTACTATAATACTGCCCCTATGTACAAGAATATAACTACTATAATACTGCCCCCTCTATGTACAAGAATATAACTACTATAATACTGTTCCCTCTATGTACGAGAATATAACTACTATAATACTGCCCCTATGTACAAGAATATAACTACTATAATACTGCCCCTATATACAAGAATATAACTACTATAATACTGCTCCTATGTACAAGAATATAACTACTATAATACTGCTCCTATGAACAAGAATATAACTACTATAATACTGCTCCTATATACAAGAATATAACTACTATAATACTGCCCTCTATGTACAAGAATATAACTACTATAATACTGCTCCTATGTACAAGAATATAACTACTATAATACTGCTCCTATGTACAAGAATATAACTACTATAATACTGCCCCCTATGTACAAGAATATAACTACTATAATACTGCCCCCTATGTACAAGAATATAACTACTATAATACTGCTCCTATGTACAAGAATATAACTACTATAATACTGCCCCCTATATACAAGAATATAACTACTATAATTCTGCCCCCTATATACAAGAATATAACTACTATAATACTGCCCCCTATATACAAGAATATAACTACTATAATTCTGCCCCTATGTACAGGAATATAACTACTATAATACTGCCCCTATGTACATGAATATAACTACTATAATACTGCCGCTATATACAAGAATATAACTACTATAATACTGCTCCTATGTACAAGAATATAACTACTATAATACTGCTCCCTATGTACAATAATATAACTACTATAATACTGCCCCCTATATACAAGAATATAACTACTATAATACTGCCCCTATGTACAAGAATATAACTACTATAATACTGCCCCCTATATACAAGAATATAACTACTATAATACTGCTCCTATGTACAAGAATATAACTACTATAATACTGCCCCCTATGTACAGGAATATAACTACTATAATACTGCCCGCTATATACAAGAATATAACTACTATAATACTGCTCCTATGTACAAGAATATAACTACTATAATACTGCCCCTATGTACAAGAATATAACTACTATAATACTGCCCCTATATACAAGAATATAACTACTATAATACTGCCCCCTATGTACAAGAATATAACTGCTATAATACTGCCCCTATGTACAAGAATATAACTACTATAATAATGCCCCCTATGTACAAGAATATAACTACTATAATACTGCTCCTATGTACAAGGATATAACTACTATATACTGCTCCTATGTACAAGAATATAGCTACTATAATACTGCCCCCTATGTACAAGAATATAACTATTATTATACTGCCCCCTATGTACAAGAATATAACTACTACAATACTGCCCCCTATGTACAAGAATATAACTACTATAATACTGCCCCCTATGTAAAAGAATATAACTACTATAATACTGCCCCCTATATACCAGAATATAACTACTATAATACAGCTCCTATGTACAAGAATATAACTACTATAATACTGCCCCTATGTACAAGAATATAACTACTATAATACTGCCCCCTATGTACAAGAATATAACTACTATAATACTGCCCCCTATGTACAAGAATATAACTACTATAATACTGCCCCCTATGTACAAGAATATAACTACTATAATACTGCTCCTATGTACAAGAATGTAACTACTATAATACTGCCCCCTATGTACAAGAATATACCTACTATAATACTGCCCCTATGTACAAGAATATAACTACTATAATACTGCTCCTATGCACAAGAATATACCTACTATAATACTGCTCCTATGTACAAGAATATAACTACTATAATACTGCTCCTATATACAAGAATATAACTACTATAATACTGCTCCTATGTACAAGAATATAACTACTATAATACTGCCCCCTATGTACAAGAATATAACTACTATAATACTGCCCCTATGTACAAGAATATAACTACTATAATACTGCCCCTATGTACAAGAATATAACTACTATAATACTGCCTCTATGTACAAGAATATAACTACTATAATACTGCCCCTATGTACAAGAATATAACTACTATAATACTGCCCCTATGTACAAGAATATAACTGCTATAATACTGCCCCCTATGTACAAGAATATAACTACTATAATACTGCCCCTATGCACAAGAATATACCTACTATAATACTGCTCCTATGTACAAGAATGTAACTACTATAATACTGCCCCTATGTACAAGAATATAACTACTATAATACTGCCCCTATGCACAAGAATATAACTACTATAATACTGCCCCTATGTACAAGAATATAACTACTATAATACTGCCCCTATGTACAAGAATATAACTACTATAATACTGCCCCTATGTACAAGAATATAACTACTATAATACTGCCCCTATGTACAAGAATATAACTACTATAATACTGCCCCTATGTACAAGAATATAACTACTATAATACTGCCCCTATATACAAGAATATAACTACTATAATACTGCCCCTATGTACAAGAATATAACTACTATAATACTGCCCCTATGTACAAGAATATAACTACTATAATACTGTCCCCTATGTACAGGAATATAACTACTATAATATTGCTCATATGTACAAGGATTCTGGAGTAGGGGAACAGAGTGATCTGGAGGAAGGTGCAGAGGGGTCTGAAGGAAGAGGACAAAGGAGTCTGGAGAAGGACAGGGGGTTCTGGAGGAGGGGGACAGAGTGGTCTGAAGGAATGGGGCAGAGGAGTCTGGAGTAGAATGAGGGAAGAGTCTGAAGGAGGGGGAGGGAGGAGGATGGAGGAGTCTGGAGGAGGAATCTGAAGGAGGGGGACGGAGGAGACTGGAGGAGGGGGACGGAGTAGACTGGAGGAGGGGGACGGAGGAGACTGGAGGAGGGGGACGGAGGAGACTGGAGGAGGGGGACAGAGGAGACTGGAGGAGGGGGACAGAGGAGTCTGGAGGAGGGGGACGGAAGAGTCTGGAGGAGGGGGACAGAGGAGTCTGGAAGAGCGGGACAGAGGAGTCTGGAGAAGGGGCAGAGGAGTCTGGAGGAGAGAGAGAGAGGAGTTTGGAGTAGGTGGACAGAGGAGTCTGGAGGAGGGGGACGGAAAAGTCTGGAGGAGGGGGACAGAGGAGTCTGGAGGAGGGGGACAGAGGAGTCTGGAGGAACAGGAGAGAGGAGTCTGGATAAGGGGCAGAGGAGTCTGGAGGAGGGGGAGAGAGGAGTTTGGAGGAGGGGGCAGAGGAGTCTGCAAGAAGGGGACAGATGAGTCTGGAGGAAGGAGACAGAGGCGTCTGGAGGAGGGGGCAGAGGAGTCTGGAGAAGGGGGCAGAGGAGTCTGGAGAAGGGGGCTCTGATGGTGGGATATGGGGGGAGGTGTATCTTGCTGTACAGATTCCTATTTTAAGCTTGGTTCACTGTCCATTATTTGTACTGCTTCTGTGTGCATTGTATTGTTTGTAACTAATCACCTCCTATAGTGCAAGGTTATAGCCTCTTAAGGCACTTCCGTCCCTGGGTGTGTGGGAGGGGGCCTAGAGTCCATCTACTGTAAACTCTCTGCTTACCTGGGGGGAGAGGCAGTCTGTTTGGAGAACTTGAAGAAAGGATTGAACCTTTGGGAGAAGCTGGGACTTCTCAGAGAGACCTGGACATTTATCACTGGACTAATTTTACCCTCTGTTTTGTGGATTATGTTATGGACCATATGATTGCTTGGAATAAATGCTCTTTGGATTGTACCGCCATCTCTCGCTCTGTTGATCATGTGATATGGGAGAAGGACCCCGTGACAACTGCTGGCAGCGGCGGGATCAACAGAGCGCAGCCTAATGGAGATCCACCCACAGAGTGAGTACAGAAACTGGACTGCTTCCAGTCTAAAGGAGAGAGCTGGAGATCTGGGCCTGAGCTACCAGGGACTGAGTAAGAAGCCTTAATTGATCTACTTGTGGGTGAGAGCCAGTCCACCTCCTCCTAGATGTCTGACGGACAAACACTGGGGACGGGGATCCCTGCCCCAAAAAGCCAGTGGTTGGTGTGATATGAAGAAGAGATGGCAGCTCTTGGCACCGGTGTATCTCAGCAGTATAAGGAGGAGGCTGCTCGCCGAGCACAGAGGAGACAAGAAGCAATGGAGTCCGACAGAGGGAGTAATGTGAGTTGGAGTGTAAACCCAGCGATCCGGGAGCCTGTACGGATCACCCGGGCGGACCTCAAGCTGTTTGATGAGGCTTCCGGAGATGTGGAAGGGTTCTTCAAGGACTTTGAGTAGAAGTGTGTCATGATGGAGGTTCCCCACTCTGGCTGGAGGCGTTTGTTAGTGGGACTCCTGAACGGAAGCCTGGAGGAGGCTTATCGCACCATTGACTCACAGCAGAACCGGGATTACAACATTGTAAAGCAGACTATCCTGGATTACCATGCCATCACCCCAGACTCACATAGGGCACAGTTCCGAGACCTCTTATGCACCATGGGGGGGATCGTTTAGGATGTATGCCCATAAGATGTCCCAGGCATGTCGGAGATGGCTGGAAGTAGAAGACGCCTTCACTGTGGCAGACGTTCTACAGGTATTTCTTATAGAACAATTTCTTTACAAGTGTCCCTCAGAGATACGGGAGTGGGTCAGAGAGCCGCTGCCCTGGCTGATGAGGCCCTTACTATCTGACCACAATGGAGGGCACTTCTGGACAATAAACCACAGCTGGCTCCTTTACCCCTGCCCTCTCCAGTTATATCTGCCCCTCCACCCAGCTGCAGGCCGATGACAACCACAGCTCACAATCCTGGACCCCAACAGTTCCGACCATGCCCTCGGGGGAATCACAGAGAGGAGATGTTATGGGTGCGGGCAACCTGGGCACCAGCAATCCAGTTGTCTGGCAAGGATTCGGAGGGACCCCCATGCACCTCAATCTCGTCCGGTACATTTTGTGCAGTCCATTCTGCCTGAGGAAGAGTTACCACCACCTCCACCGGAGTGTACCGCTGACCCCTGCACCATAGATGCCCCTGTTGGAATGTATGTGTGCCGCCCCCGTGGAAGCAGACGGGCTGTTCGGAACTGGGTTCGTTGTGGCTCGAGAGTCTCCGGACCCAGGGGTTGTGCGGCCACTCAAATGAAGGGGGTATTTAGAGGGGAGATTGACACAGTTCGTGACGCCACCCGTGGTGCGCGGTAACTTGGGGAATATCGCTGCTGCCGTTGGGAGTACCCAGGGTGATGGTGTGGGGCAGCTAGGTGTTGTAGCCCTCCACGGTTAGGGGGAATGCCCCGGGACTCGGTGTGGGGATTAGGCCGTGGGGTGCAGGGGTCACTCTCGTACTCACTCAGTCCATTAAGCAGACACTGACAACCGGGTAAACCAAGTCTCTGGATAACGCTGCCGCTGAGGGGAGCTAGTCCGGGTCCCATCCCCTATGGTGCTGCCTGGTGATCCGTGACCTGCCTCCGGGTACTTCGTTTAACTTTAACTTGTGGTCCAGTAGTTTGAAACTTGCTGGGTTCCGTTCCCCACTATGGCTAAAGGGGGCTTTACACGCTGTGACATCGCTAGCGATTGCTAACGATGATGCGAGTGATTGCACCCGCCCCCGTCGTTCGTGCGACATGTGTTGATCGCTGCCGTAGCGAACAATATCGCTACGGCAACGTCACACGCACATACCTGTTCAGCGACGTCGCTGTGACCACCGAACAATCCCTCCTTCAAGGGGGAGGTGCGTTTGGCGTCACAGCGGCGTCACTAAGCGGTCGCCCAATAGCAGAGGAGGGGCAGAGATGAGCGGCCATAACATGCCGCCCACCTCTTTCCTTCCGCATTGCCGGTGGACGCAGGTAAGGAGATGTTCGTCGTTCCTGCGGTGTCACACATAGCGATGTGTGGTTCCGCCGGAACGACGAACAACTAGCGGCATGCACCACCAACGATATTATGAAAAGGAGCGACGTGTCAACGATCAACGATTTTTGCCATTTTTGCGATTGTTGATCGTCGCTCCTGGCTGTCACACGCTGCGATGTCGCTAACGATGTCGGATGTGCGTCACAAACACCGTGACCCCGTCGATAAATTGTTAGCGATGTCGCAGCGTGTAAAGCCCTCTTAAGTGTGGGAGCCTGCTCTCAGGGCTCACGCTTGGGATTTTCTGGACCATTTTGGATTGGAAAGTCCTATGCCCCTCTTTGCAATAATGCCCCGATTCTGGAGCTGGTGGGAACGGATCTTGAAGGCTCCATTCTCTTCAGGTAAATTATCGGGTTGCCTGAAGCTACTCCCCGACCTAGGGTCCACGTACCCAGTCATGCCTCAGTCCCAGACCGGTGATGGTGCAAGGCCGCCGGCTGTCTTGCTCGACAGGTCCGAGCCCCTTGCCACGATCCCCTGCAACCGGGGGTCCTACTCCTCTAGGCTTAGACTACTGTCTGCAACCTAGACACCTTTCTTACAGGAGCCACCACTCCCAACCTCCTCTAAGCTCCTCACAGCTCGAAGGTCACTTCCAGACTGACTACTGACTACACTTCTCACCTCCCCTTCCTGATCCCCCTGGTGGGCGACTTTATTCCATTCAAGCCGCCCACTGGTGTGTCTGGTGGGTGTGGTGCAGGGTGTATCTAGGGTTTGATTTGCTGTTGGAGGCAACACCATTTGGTTAGGGACCCAGAACCAAGAGGGAGGTGGATACTGCACAGGAGGGTAGGTTGTGCAATACTCTGTGATGACCTGATAGTCCAGGGGCGTCACATATGGCCTCCGGCCTTTGTCACCAGGGTCTCCTATTGCCTTCTCCAGAATGCACATTGGAAGGAATACAACGCAGAGGAGATATTATCGATGTGGACAGCCTGGGTATTTGCAAAAAAACTTGCCCTGTTGGTCAATTGAGGAATGACCTTGCACCAAATCGACCTGTTCATTCTCTACAGCCAAACTACCATCAAAGTACTTACTTATAGGAGGTTGTGCTGGATGGACAGAGAGTTATTGGATTTTGTGACTCCGGTGCATTTCTCACAATAGCTGATCCCCAAGTGGTTCGGGGAGAGGCAATACATCATAGACCAGGGATTGTGATGGTGGGATATGGGGGAGGTGTATCTTGCTGTACAGATTCCTATTTTAAGCTTGGTTCACTGTCCATTATTTGTACTGCTTGTGTGTACATTGTATTGTTTGTAAGTAATCACCCCTTATAGTGCAAGGTTATAGCCTCTTAAGGTGCTTCCATCCCTGGGTGTGGGGGGAGGTGGGCCTAGAGTCTACCTACTGTGGACTCTCTGCTTACCTAGGGGGGAGAGGCAGTCTGTTTGGAGAACTTGAAGAGAGGATTGATCCTCTGGGAGAAGCTGGGACTTCTCAGAGAGACCTGGACATTTATCACTGGACTAATTTTACCCTCTGTTTTGTGGATTATGTTATGGACCATTTGATTTGCTTGGAATAAATGCTCTTTGGATTGTTCAGCCATCTCTCGCTCTGTTGATTGTATGGTATGGGAGAAGGACCCCGTCACAAGGGCAGAGGAGTCTGGAGAAGGGAGCAGAGGAGTCTGGAGAAGGGGGCAGAGGAGTCTGGAAAAGGGGGCAGAGGAGTCTGGAGAAGGGGGCAGAGGACTCTGGAAAAGGGGGCAGAGGACTCTGGAAAAGGGGGCAGAGGACTCTGGAAAAGGGGGCAGAGGACTCTGGAAAAGGGGGCAGATGACTCTGGATAAGTGGGCAGAGGACTCTGGAGAAGGGGGCAGATGACTCTGGATAAGTGGGCAGAGGACTCTGGAGAAGGAGGCAGAGGAGTCTGGAGAAGGGGCCAGAGGAGTCTGGAGAAGGGGGCAGAGGACTCTGGAGAAGGGGGCAGAGGACTCTGGAGGAGGAGGGCAGAGGGATCTTGACAAGACAGAGACCACTGAAGGGAACAGAAGTGTCTTGAGAGAACAGAGGTGCGTGATGCCACGAACTGCCCCCCACTTTCTCCACTTTTAGATACTATCGTCTAAAGGATCAATCACCGAGTCCAGAGCCATCTGATTTTGGCCGCTGCGGTTGGATTTTAGCCGTTGAGTTTTGCCGGTGCCGTTCCTGCACCAAACATTTACAGCACGATGTAAAGTGCTTCCTGCAAGATAGAACAATAAAGCCCTGGATACTCGAAATGTGAATAATAACGATATAATGGGAGATTTATGCATTTTTGGACGGGTCTGTGGCATAAATTAGTGTTTCGGTGAAGACTCTACCAAGTGGGCTGAGACGTAGGAGACACTTGAGATTGTTTTGCAGGACTCAGAAGTCTGCTTCACTTTCCACCTAATGTTTGAAGCTGGAGTATACAGAATGATAGCTCCAAATAATGTACTTGAGCTTCATAAACACAGACATCTCCTTACACTAATAAAGCGGTGGAAAATTCGCCCCGCTGTATACACACATTATCATCACATCTTCACATAAAACAGCCCCACACTTACCCACCATGGCTCCATACAAAGCCCACAACGCACCAGGGCCGGCTGACACTCGGAGGGATGTTTGGAACAGTATATACAGACCTTCTGAGTATACAGTCACTTCGAGATCACTTGACGACTGGAACATCTTGAAAGATGCTACGAGACGACAACGTCAGGAATGCCGCCTCCAGACCGGAGTCACTCTCCTCGTCTCTAGGGTCTGAGCAGAAAAATTTATATACATAAGAGAAGGCGTCCGGCCACATTGCTTCCATTTCGCAACCAATTACCGGAAGTTTGGGTCGTCAGATGTCAGGTGCACACTCGACACGTCAACTTCTAAAAAAACTCCCCCCAAAAAAAAGATGTTTCCAACCAAGAGAAAGTCAATGAGCACTATAATTGCGCCATTATTAATTGTCACGATCATACAGAAAGTTGGTCCAAGACAGGTTCAACATACGAGGGCTTCAAATTCTTTGGAACCATTGTTGGGGTAGTCAGTACGATGGTCGTCTCAAGCTGCCAGCTCCCGACTCTGATAACAAATGGACCCAATTTGATAACTGAATGTCCTTTTGTCAATTATCCACCATGTTCTCTCAATCACACGGTACAAGGTCAAGTGCAGTGCCATAGTGTTATCTCTACTATAGGGTCGAAGGCTGAGTTACAAAATATTTCCTTGATCAGTGGAGATATGTCTGAGAAACATGAGAACTGTATCCTGAAGCTGAAATGTTCTCCAAGTAGGTGTCACATTCTCACTCTATGGGGCAAGTTGGTGATGGAGATCTATGGTTGGATGAGCTAGTGATGCAGACCTGTGGTTGGGGCAAGTTGGTGATGGAGACCTATGGTTGGATGAGCTAGTGATGCAGACCTGTTGTTGGGGCAAGTTGGTGATGGAGACCTATGGTTGGATGACCTAGTGATGCAGACCTGTTGTTGGGGCAAGTTGGTGATGGAGACCTATGGCTGGATGAGCTAGTGATGCAGACCTGTTGTTGGGGCAAGTTGGTGATGGAGACCTATGGTTGGATGACCTAGTGATGCAGATCTGTTGTTGGGGCAAGTTGGTGATGGAGACCTATGGCTGGATGAGCTAGTGATGCAGACCTGTTGTTGGGGCAAGTTGGTGATGGAGACCTGTGGATGGGATAACTTGGTGGTGAAGATCTGTGACAGGGATGAATTGATGATGAAGACCTGTGTATAGCATGAGATGATGATTAAGACCTGTGGTTGGGATGAGTTGGTGACAGAGACATACATTTGACATGAGTATGTTATGGAGACGTGTGGTTAGATTGAATTAGTAATGGAGGCCTGTTATTGTGACAAGTTGATGATTGTTACCTGTGGTTAGGATGAGTTGGTGATGGAAACCTACGGGTGAGAAAAGTTGGTGCTGTAGACCTGTGACCGGGATGAATTGGTTATGAAAACCTGAGTATAGCATGAGTTGGTCATGAAGAACTGTGGTTAAGATGACTTGGTGATAGAGTCCTACATTTGGAATTAGTATGTACTGTAATGGAGACATGGTTGGGATAAGGTGATAAAGACCTGTGGTTGGAATGAGTTGCTGAGGGACAACTGTAAATGGGATTAGATGGTGATGGAGACATGACGTTGGGATAAGTTGGTGATTGAGTCCTGTGTACAGCATGAGTTGGTGATGCAAATCTGTGGTTGGGACAAGTTAGTAATGGACACCTGTGGTTGGGATGTTATTGATGGAGACCTGAGGATTAGTTGGTGATGGAGACCTGTGGTTGGGATGAGTTGACAAAGGAGACCTGTGGTTGGGATGAGTTGGTGATGGAGACCTGTGGTTGGGATGTATTGGTGATGGAGACCTGAAGTTGGGATGAATTGGTGATTGAGTCCTGATTGGGATACATTATTGATGGAGACCTGAGGATTACTTGGTGATGCAGACCTGTTGTTGGGATGAGTTGGTGATGGAAACCTGTGGTTGGGATGAGTGGTGTCAGTGACCTGCTTTTGGGATGAGTTTGTAATGGAGACCTGTGATAGCATGAGTTGGTTTTGTTGAGAGCATGAGTTGGTTGGGTTGAGAGCATGAGTTGGTTGGGTTGAGTAGGTAATAGAGATTTGTGGTTGGGTTTAGTGATGGAGACCTGTAGATAGGATGAGTTGGTGACCAAGGCCTGTTGTTGGGTTGAGTTAGTAATATAGTTCTGTGAATGGGATGAGCTGGTGATGGAGATCTTTTGTTGGCGATGAGTTGGTGATATGTGAATGTGAGAACTGTAGCTTTAGCTTTGGGGACTGGTACAGATTACTATTACAGTCCTCGGCGTGGGTTCACAACAGTACACATTTCTCCCATACCAAAAACTTTAGTCCTATAGTGTTTGGGATTGGGAAGATGTGTTCCACAGTTTTTAGTATGGATACACAATAGTACCACCCTGATATTGGCTTGATAATGATCGATAACAGTTTTCACTGTAGTTTTTCAGATGTGTGTGTGTGTGTATATCTGTGTATGCATATACTGTATGTGTATATATAATATGAGACCTATAGCAATGTATGCATTCACAGACCTGCACAATGTTTTCCGCAGTGCAGTAGATGGTGTTCTCTCAAGGACATGTTTTGGATTTTCGGAGCCCCCCACTAAGAAAATTGACTTGGCCTCTCATTAGAATGTATTTTTGCTATAAAGTGATTTTCCTTGCTTCTCGGTACGGACGTTTCATCCATTGGATTCCATGGTAACAGGTATTAGTCCTGCGTCCTGTGCAGGTAATAGACACCGTGTTCAGGAGTAGAGTTACGACGCCGCGGGAGATGTCGGTGCTATATACACGATGAATTAGAAAATATAGAAATATGGAAAACCAAAGAAAATCATCGTCTTCTTCTGCCCTGGTCACTTCTACATCTTAGTGAATTTGCCTTCTAATCTCCATGCGAAGGCCAAACGATGACATATCCTGTTTCTCAGGGACAAGTTTGGGAGAGGAGAAGTTTTCTAGGAAATTTCCATGACATTTCCAGAGTCCAGGTGCCGACAGGGCCAATAATTCAGCGATTTCAATATATCTTCCTCCAGGGAATTCTATTTAATCTGGAACGGTCTCCTAAGAATAGAACATTCCGTTACTCGCTGCTGCGGGAGACATGGACATGTGTTGGGCTTATGCCGCAGCTGTTAGTATTTTTTGATTGTCAGCAATGAATCACTTCTGAAGGAATTGTAAGATATTCCACTGGCTCCTTGGGAGTAATGTGTGTGATACAAGACATGCACCGGGATCTGAAAGCTGTTTACAGACCACCTAGAGAAGCCTTGATGGACCATTCTCATTACCGTAAAAGAGTGCCATACAGAAGTGCCAGCCTCGAAAACCTGTACATCTGATCTTGGAACAAAAAAATAATTGTCACCTAAACTCCCCTAGTTAAATTGTGCCAGAACGCACCTTCTCCAGTCCTACTGTGTGCCAGAACCCTCCTTCTCAAGTCCTACTGTGTGCCAGAACCCTCCTTCTCCAGTCCTACTGTGTGCCAGAATGCTCCTTCTCCAGTCCTACTGTGTGCTAGAACGCTCCTTCTCCAGTCCTACTGTGTGCCAGAATGCTCCTTCTCCAGTCCTACTGTGTGCTAGAACGCTCCTTCTCCAGTCCTACTGTGTGCCAGAATGTGCCTTCTCCAGTCCTACTGTGTGCCAGAACACTCCTTCTCCAGTCCTACTGTGTGCCAGAACTCTCCTTCTCCAGTCCTACTGTGTGCCAGAATGCTCCTTCTCCAGTCCTACTGTGTGCCAGAATGCTCCTTCTCCAGTCCTACTGTGTGCCAGAATGCTCCTTCTCCAGTCCTACTGTGTGCTAGAACGCTCCTTCTCCAGTCCTACTGTGTGCCAGAATGCTCCTTCTCCAGACCTACAGTGTGCCAGAACGCTCCTTCTCTAGACCTACTGTGTGCCAGAATGCTCCTTCTCTAGTCTTCCTGGGCCAGCACGCTCCTTCTCCAGTCCTACTGTGTGCTAGAACGCTCCTTCTCCAGTCCTACTGTGTGCCAGAATGCTCCTTCTCCAGTCCTACTGTGTGCCAGAATGCTCCTTCTCCAGTCCTACTGTGTGCTAGAACGCTCCTTCTCCAGTCCTACTGTGTGCCAGAATGCTCCTTCTCCAGTCCTACTGTGTGCTAGAACGCTCCTTCTCCAGTCCTACTGTGTGCCAGAATGCTCCTTCTCCAGTCCTACTGTGTGCCACAACGCTCCTTCTCCAGACCTACAGTGTGCCAGAACGCTCCTTCTCTAGACCTACTGTGTGCCAGAATGCTCCTTCTCTAGTCTTCCTGGGCCAGCACGCTCCTTCTCCAGTCTTCTTGGGCCAGCAAGTTCCTTCTCCTGTCTTCCTGGGCCAGAATGCTCCTTCTCCAGTCTTCTTGGGCCAGCACGCTCCTTCTCCAGTCTTCTTGGGCCAGCAAGTTCCTTCTCCTGTCTTCCTGGGCCAGAACGCTCCTTCTCCAGTCTTCTTGGGCCAGATCGCTCCTTCTTCAGTCTTCTTGGGCCAGATCGCTCCTTTTTCAGTCTTCTTGGGCCAGATCGCTCCTTCTCCAGTCTTCTTGGGCCTGATCACTCCTTCTCCAGTCTTCTTGGGCCAGATCGCTCCTTCTCCAGTCTTCTTGGGCCAGATCGCTCCTTCTTCAGTCTTCTTGGGCCAGATCGCTCCTTTTTCAGTCTTCTTGGGCCAGATCGCTCCTTCTCCAGTCTTCTTGGGCCAGATCGCTCCTTTTTCAATCTTCTTGGGCTAGATTGCTGCTTCTCCAGTCGTCTTGGGCCAGATCGCTCCTTCTCCAGTCTTCTTGGGCCAGATCGTTCCTTCTCCAGTCTTCTTGGGCCAGAACGCTCCTTCTCCTGTCTTCCTGGGCCAGAACGCTCCTTCTCCAGTCTTCTTGGGCCAGATCGCTCCTTCTTCAGTCTTCTTGGGCCAGATCGCTCCTTTTTCAGTCTTCTTGGGCCAGATCGCTCCTTCTCCAGTCTTCTTGGGCCAGATCACTCCTTCTCCAGTCTTCTTGGGCCAGATCGCTCCTACTCCAGTCTTCTTGGGCCAGATCACTCCATCTTCAGTCTACTTGGGCCAGATCGCTCCTTTTTCAGTCTTCTTGGGCCAGATCGCTCCTTCTCCAGTCTTCTTGGGCCAGATCGCTCCTTTTTCAATCTTCTTGGGCCAGATCGCTCCTTCTCCAGTCTTCTTGAGCCAGATCACTCCTTCTCCAGTCTTCTTGGGCCAGATCGCTCCTTCTCCAGTCTTCTTGGGCCAGATTGCTCCTTCTCCAGTCTTCTTGGGCCAGATCACTTCTTCTCTAGTCTTCTTGGGCCAGATTGCTCCTTCTCCAGTCTTCTTGGGCCAGATCGCTCCTTCTCTAGTCTTCTTGGGCCAGATCGCTCCTTCTCCAGTCTTCCTCTGTCAGACCTCTCTTGTATGTGACAGACCATTTATTCTTCACTGTTCCTTGCAATGATCTGCTGTTCCTCACTTTTGGAGATTGGGCGAAGGTCTGAAGTCTCCTTCCATTTTCTGCCACTGATACCTTATAATACACAATTATTGATTTCATTAATAATTTTTAATATCTGCTTGTAGATTGACGTTATGATTAATACGTCAAGTTGAGGGTGATCCATATACACCCCGATGTAATATCCTGATCACCATTCATGAGACGACTGGTTATAGTAGATGACGCCGGTCCCAGTGATGGCCGATATAAATCTCCTCTTCAGGCAGTCATAATTCCATAAAATATTCATGTGGATTGATCAATATTTTACACTCTGCAGAGAGATGTGATGATAAATTCTGCGGTTGTCGGAGTTTACCAAGTCCCTGAAAACTTTCAGTAAGTCCCTAAGCCGAAGGGATAGAGGAGATTGTGAATGTTATCTCTTCCAGAGGGAGAAGCGGCAGAATCCGCGGCGGCCGCACGTCTGACTGATCGCTAAGGTAATGAATGGAGACTGTGCAGCTGCCGGATTTACCAAGATCCCTGTAGGGCGGTAAGAAATGACTTCTAGTGTCTCACCAGTCGCTGCAAGGAGAAGCAGTAACCCTACCTGCACCACAGGGAAAGAGGAGACAAGAGGGAGGCAACAGAGGGATCACAGACGACTAGGAAACGAAACCTGTGCACCAGGAACCGACACTAAATCACTGTGCACCAGAGACCGAGACATCAAAAACCTGCGCACCAGGAACCGACAATAAATCACTGTGCACCAGAGACCGAGACACCAAAAACCTGCGCACCAGGAACCGACAATAAATCACTGTGCACCAGAGACTGCGTCACCAAAAACCTGCGCACAAGGAACCAACAATAAATCACTGTGCACCAGAGACCGAGACACCAAAAACCTGCGCACCAGGAACCGACAATAAATCACTGTGCACCAGAGACCGAGACACCAAAAACCTGCGCACCAGGAACCGACAATAAATCACTGTGCACCAGAGAAAGAGACACCAAAAACCTGCACACCAGGAACCAACACTAAATCCCTGTGCATCGGGGACCGAGACACCAAAAACCTGCGCACCAGGAACCAACACTAAATCACTGTGCACCAGAGACTGCGTCACCAAAAACCTGCGCACCAGGAACCAACACTAAATCACTGTGCACCAGAGAAAGAGACACCAAAAACCTGCGCACCAGGAACCGACAATAAATCACTGTGCACCAGAGACCGAGACACCAAAAACCTGGGCACCAGGAACCGACACTAAAGGCCGCTTTACACGCTGCGACATCGCTCAAGCGATCTCGTTGGGGTCACGGAATTTGTGACGCACATCCGGTCGCTTTAGCGATGTCGCAGCGTGTGACACCTATGAGCGATTTTGAATCGTCGCAAAAACGGTCAAAATCACTCATCGGTGACATGCCACCCTATTCTCGAATATCGCTGCTGCTCGGTGTACGAAGTAGTTCGTCGTTCCTGCGGCAGCACACATCGCTATGTGTGACACCGCAGGAAAGAGGAACCTCACCTTACCGGCGGCCGCCCGCAATGAGGAAGGAAGGAGGTGGGCGGGATGTTACGTGCCGCTCATCTCCGCCCCTCCGCTTCTATTGGGCGGCGGTTCGGTGACACTGCTGTGACATCGCTGTGACGCTGAACGAACCGCTCCCTTAGAAAGGAGGCGGTTCGCCGGTCACAGCGACGTCGCTTGGCAGGTAAGTAGTGTGACGGGTCCGCGCGATGTTGTGCACCACTGGCAGTGATTTGCCTGTGTCGCACAACCAATGGGCGCGGGTACGCACGCTAGCGATATCGGTCACGATATTGCATCGTGTAAAGCGGCTCTATAATCACTGTGCACCAGGAACTGAGTCACCAAAAACCTGGGCACCAGGAACCGATACTAAATCACCGTGCACCAGGAACCGATACTAAATCACTGTGCACCAGGGACTGAGTCACCAAAAACCTGGGCACCAGGAACCGACACTAAATCACTGTGTTCCGGGGATCAAGACACCAAAAACCTGTGTACCCAGAACAGATACTAAATCAATGTGCACCAGAGACCGAGGAGTCACCAAAAACCTGCGCACCAGGAACCGACACTAAATCACTGTGCACCAGGGACCGAGACACCACAAACCTGTGCACCAGGAACCGGCACTAAATCACTGTGTACCAGGGACTGAGACACCAAAAACCTGGGCACCAGAAACCAGCACTAAATCACTGTGCACCAGGGACCAAGACACCAAAAGCATGCGCACCAGGAACCAATATTAAATCACTGTGCACCAGGGACCGAAACACCAAAAAATTGGGCACCTGGAACAAATAGTAAATCACTGTGCACCAGGGATCGAGACGCCAAAAACCTGAGCACCAGGAACTGACACTAAATCACTGTGCACCAGGATATGAGACACCAAAATCCTGCGCACCAGGAACCGATACTAAATCACTGTGCACCAGGGACCGAGATACCACAAACCTGTGCACCAGGAACCGGCACTAAATCACTGTGTACCAGGGACTGAGACACCGAAAACCTGGGCACCAGGAACCAGCACTAAATCACTGTGCATCAGGGACCAAGACACCAAAAGCATGTGCACCAGGAACCAATACTAAATCACTGTGTACCAGGGACCGAGACACCAAAAAAATGGGCACCTGGAACAAATAGTAAATCACTGTGCACCAGGGACCGAGATGCCAAAAACCTGCGCACCAGGAACTGACACTAAATCACTGTGCACCAGGGACTGAGATGCTAAAAACCTGCTCACCAGGAACCAACACTAAATCACTGTGCACCAGGGACTAAGACACCGAAAACCTGGGCAACAGAGATCGATGCTAAGTCACTGTGCAACGGGGACTGTTATGATTCAGGGACCGAGGAGGATCAAAAAATGCGGAATCCCAAAAAGGTAACAGAGTGGCTAGAACCTTAACGGACTGCAGACCTAATGCAGACACACAACTAACAGTAGCCGAGGGACAAGCCTACGATGACCTGGACGCCTCAACAAAGCCGGAGAACTGAATATTCTCACAGATAGAAATATAAGAAAGCTAATCTGTCTCAGAGCAGTCCCCAAAGATAGATAGATAGCCCCCCACATGTAAAGGCGACGGTGATATATAAAAACACAATACAAAGCCAGAAAAGACAGATTTAGCAAAGGTGAGGCCCAAACTACCTTTATAGGAAAGGATAGGAAAGAGCAACTGTCTTCAGCCGTAAAAACCCTAATAAATACCAGCACTACTGATATGGAAAAATCCTGAGGTCACACAACCTCTCCCCTACTGTATCAGCACTCAAATGTTACTGGGATCCATAAACACTAATACAGATGAGGGACTGAATTAATACCAAGCATGACAAAAACAATACCTTGCAGAATCATGGAGCTAAGTATACAGACACTCCCAGCAGGGAATGATCCCATTCCACCACGAACTCCACACAGACAAAATAGGATCATGCCTAGTATCAAAGCAGAAAAAACAACAAGAAAGTGGAAACAATAAGCAGAGGTACAAAGACCACTTATCTGAGAGGAGTTCTGGTAGTAAGCAGAGCTGGTTACAGAATGTCCTTAACACACAGGAGCAATTGACCACCAGCAAGTAACAAGAGAAAACTACTCAGTTAAATAGCCCAATCTGACCCTGATTGCCAGTACTCTGCAGGTGTGTGGCTTTCGCTCCACACATCAACTGCACCGCCAGCACTGACCACAAGAGGGAGCCCCAAACTGGAAACCGTATTCACAACAGGGGACCTAGACACCAAAAACCTGGAAACCAGGGACACGGGCTGTAAAAACTAAATCACAGACAAGCTGAACCCCCCCCCCCCCCACTGAATACCATGGACTAGGGACACATGATTGGATAACTGAATCACCAAAAGGAAGAGGAAAAAAGAATCAGAGGCTTTAGAAGAAAGAAGCCCATCAATGCCACCGACCTGAGATCTAAACACTAAATGACTGGACATCAATGACTGAGGAGCTGAATCTAGAGACACAAAACCACTGGACACCAGGGACCGCTCCTCAATGACTTGAGCACTAAATCACTCGCCACTTTGTACTGGGAAACTCAATCGCCTGGTGCTTGGTTCTAAAAGATTTAATGACTCCCTTGGTACGAGGGACTTGAAAACTAAATTACTGTTGTCTAGGCGCTGGGAAAATCCATTTCTAAGCACTAACGACTGGGAAACTAAATCCCTGGGTATCGGCAACAGCTAAACGAAAAATTTAGGACTTCAAAATCAAACCACTGGACACCAGGGACTTGGTATTAAAACATGTGAAATGATTAGAGAGCACTGTACAGTAACTCAATACTAATGGCTGGGGCATTACTACTGCTAACTAGGTCACTACAATGATGGATATCAGCACCAAACCACTGACCACCAGGACTATGGAAGCAGAATAACACAGACTGGATCATTAAACTTCAACATATCAAAGAATGGGCTACCGACACATCACACATGGGGTAAGGAGGGTACACACCACACTTTACTATTGTATTTGATTAGGGATTAAAGACTGGATGTTGGGTTGAAAAAGTAAAATCCAAACAATAGAGGATTAAAATCTGGTCACCGAGGTCTGGAGGGATGAAGGTAAACCATCAGATCCCAATAACTAGGGAGCTAAAGCAATAGACAGCAGGAGTTGAGACACCAAAACACTGTCATGCAATGGTTTTCTTAACCTCTGGACACCAGGGATATGGTCCTCAAGCCTTGTGGACCTGATTCAAAAATTAAACCATTAGTCATTTGTCCGTGGGGTATCAAACCAATGGACACAAAAGGACATGGACCACAAGACTTGTGGACATGGTTCTAGAAGTTAAACTATTAGATGCTCATCTATGGGCTTCTAGACTAATGGATAAGTGGTACTTTGTGGACCACTAGACTCTTTTCTATGGGGTTCAAGACTAATGGACACCAGGGACCTTGTGGACCTCTAGACACTTGTCCATGGGGTTCAAGACTAATAATACCAGGGATCTTGTGAACGACTAGACACTTGTCCATGGGGTTCCAGACTAGACCTTGTGGACCACTAGGCGCTTGTCCATGGGGTTACAGACTAGACCTTGTGGACCACTAGGCACTTGTCCATGGGGTTACAGACTAATGGACACCAGGGACCTTGTGGACCACTAAGCACTTGTCCATGGGGTTCCAGACTTATGGACACCAAGGACCTTATTGACCAGTAGATACTTGTCCGTGGGGTTCCAGACTAATAGATACCAGGGACTTTGTGGACCACAAGACACTTGTCCATAAGGTTACAGACTAATGGACAGGAGGGACTTTGGGGACCACTAGACACTTGTCCATGAGATTCAAGACTAATGGACTCCAGGGACCTTGTGGACCACTTGACACATGTCCATGGGGATCCAGACTAATGGACACCAGGGACCTGGTGGACCAGTAGACTCTTGTCCATGGGTCTACAGACTAATGGACACCAGGGACCTTATTGACCAGTAGATACTTGTCCATGGGGTTCCAGACTAATAGATACCAGGGACCTTGTGGATTACAAGACACTTGTCCATGGGGTTCAAGACCAATGGACACTAAGGACCTTGCGGATCACTAGACACTTGTCCATGGGGTTCCAGACTAATGGATACTAGGGACCTTGTGGGCCACTAGACACTTGTCCATGGGGTTCCAGAGTAATGGACACCAGGGACCTTGTGGACCACTAAGCACTTGTCCATTGGACCTTCATATCAGAACTTCCTGTGATTCCACTTTTGACTACGAGACATTTTCTATATCTAAAGCCGCGGTAAATCTCTAGTAATCTCTTTATACTGTCTGTAAGAGGCCACGATAACCTGACTCCACAGTGACACGGACCGGAGGCCGAGCAGAATTAGTGAGTCACGGTGGAGGAATTATCCAGGTGTCTGCAGGGACGGGACCATCGGTGACTCATTGACATTCATGGAACTTTTATTCTGATCTTTCAACGACAAATTTAAATGTAAGAAATAATCACATTTATAGGATCTTTAAAGGGGTTCTCCAGAATTGTAAAATCCTTGGCCCCTTAATGAAGTGTCCTAAGTGTTCGGATCAGTAGGGGTTTTATTCTACATTAATCCGCTTAATGACAGCGCTGCACTTGGTTGTGATGGCTCCTGGTTCTGTGAGTAGAAGGGATTGAGCTGCTGTGACCTGTAGTACCGCACACACCCACAACCAATTATGGCGCTGTGCTGGGGTAAACACTGTGGGAGATGTTGGACTCCTTCCCCCTCATTTTAGTGATTGTATTGCGTCCGCCCTGTGTTGATAAGATATTGATAACCTATCCTAGCCCATCAATACTATGTTCACAGGAATGGCATAACTAGAGTTTAGTGGCCCCTGGTGCAACATGCGTACAGTATATCTCCCCCATTGTGGGCCCTTTCCTGTTATATTTGTCCCTATCCTGAGCCCCTTCCAGGTATAAATGTCCCCATGCTGGGCTCCTTCCTGGTATGTATGTCCCCCATCTGAGTACCGTATATATTGTATGTTCGCCTTTCTGATATATTTGTCCCCCATCCTGGGCCCTTTCCTGGTATATATGTCCCTTCCTTGGTATATATGTCCCCATCCTGGGCGCTTTCCTGATATATATGTCACCAATCCTGGGCCCTTTCCTGGTATATATGTCTGCCATCCTGGGCCCTTTCCTAGTATATATGTCCCCAATCCTGGGCCCTTTCCTGGTATATATGTCCCTTCCTTGGTATATATTTCCCCATCCTGGGCGCTTTCCTGGTATATGTGTCACCAATCCTGGGCCCTTTCCAGAGGTATATATGTCTCCCATCCTGGGCCCTTTCTTAGTATATATGTCCCCAATCCTGGGCCCTTTCCTGGTATATATGTTCATCATCCTAGTATACATGTCCCCCATCCTGGTATATATGTCCCCATCCTGGTATATATGTCTCCCATCCTCTGCTCTTTCCTGGTATATATGTCCCTATCCTGGGCCCTTTCCTGGTATATATGTCTCCCATCCTGGGCCCTTTCCTAGTATATATGTCCCCCATCCTGGACCACTTCCTGGTTTATTTTTCCCCAATCCTGGGCCCTTTCCTGGTATGTATGTCTCCCATCCTGGCCCTTTCCTAGTATATACAGTATGTCCCTCATCCTGGGTTCTTTCCTCATATATGTGTCCCCCATCCTAGTATATATATATATACCCAATCCTGGGCCCTTTCCTACTATATGTCCCCCATCCTGGGCCCTTTCCTGGTATATATGTCACCCATTCTAGTATATATGCCCCCATCCTAGTATATATGTCCCGTATATGTCTCCCATCCTGGGCCCTTTCCTGGTATATATGTCCCCATCCTGGGCCCAGGATGTTTCCACTGCCGGGCAGCAAGCAGAGATCTTACAAATGATGGATGAGCCATTACCACACATAAGATGGTTGAGCCCCGGAGCTGCCCCGTCCCCGGTGCCACACTATGTTTCCTGGTGGGCCGGGTGGAGTGACGGCGGTCAGTAATCAGATGAGGATGGCTGCCAGCAGATACATTGTATCTAATTAGAGGGATTCATATTTCCTTATTTGTGTAAGTGTGTCAGACAGGCGGTCTGGGCAAACACCTCGCCAAATAAATCCGGAATGAATCTGCCATATGCCATGACAGCTAATTAAATGTATTTCCTCTCCTCTATGTAAACACTGGGATCAGAAATAACGTAACGAGCCCTCGGGAGCAACTCCAGCTCATTTCTGCCACGTATTTAACCCTTCATAGCCCAGCAAAATCTTACCTGGCCCAGGTGGGCTGTGCACGTACCCCACCTACCCCTCTGTGATTACTGGCACAGTATATCAGCATCATTATATTATGATTGTGGTTATGAAAAAGTCTTGCACATTCTCACTGGTGCCCCCTACATCATCCAGAATGAGGGGCACATACCTCCCCACACCGTGTGTAATTAATATGGATAGCGCCGCCTTCCTTTGCAGTGTGCGGTGTATGGTCTGAGCACTGACAGGCGGACCCCCCACCCCTGTAACCTCTGCAGTGTGTGGTGTGTGGTCTGAGCACTGACAGGCGGACCCCCCACCCCTGTAACCTCTGCAGTGTGTGGTGTATGGTCTGAGCACTGACAGGCGGACCCCTCACCCCTGTAACCTCTGCAGTGTGTGGTGTATGGTCTGAGCACTGACAGGCGGACCCCCCACCCCTGTAACCTCTGCAGTGTGTGGTGTATGGTCTGAGCACTGACAGGCGGACCCCCCACCCCTATAACCTCTGCAGTGTGTGGTGTATGGACTGAGCACTGACAGGCGGACCCTCCACCCCTGTAACCTCTGCAGTGTGCAGTGTATGGTCTGAGCACTGACAGGAGGACCCCCCACCCCTGTAACCTCTGCAGTGTGCGGTGTATGGTCTGAGCACTGATAGGTGGACCCCCCCACCCCTGTAACCTCTGCAGTGTGCAGTGTATGGTCTGAGCACTGACAGGCGGACCCCCCCCACCCCTGTAACCTCTGCAGTTTGTGGTGTATGGTCTGAGCACTGACAGGCGGACCCCCCACCCCTGTAACCTCTGCAGTTTGTGGTGTATGGTCTGAGCACTGACAGGTGGACCCCCCCACCCCTGTAACCTCTGCAGTGTGCGGTGTATGGTCTGAGCACTGACAGGAGGACCCCCCCACAGGTCATGGATAAAGTTTTGGAGAAGAGTAAAGCAGGGTTAGGTTGTAAAGAAACATAACCTAAGCTCAGAACATCTCATGGTGAACTGTTCAATCCATCAGAAAATATGGAAGGAGAATGGCACAATTTTAAAACTACCAATACATGGCCGTCCACCAAAACTGATATTCCAATGAGGAGAGCACTAAATAGAGAAGCAGCCGAGGGGCCCATGGTTACTCTGCAGGAGCCGCAGAGAATCTGTCCCCAGGACCACTATCAGTCGTAGACTCCACAAATATTTCCAGTCTTGCAATAACGGCCGGAAGAAACAATTTTTTTAAAACAAGCCATATGGCGTCCATTATGCAGTTTTCAAAATGATATTTAGGGCGCACAGTGAACATGTGCAAGAAGGTGCTCTGGTCAGATGAGACCAAAGTAGAACTTTTTGAGATAAGAGCAAAATGCTATATACGGGGTGTCACGGGGTTCTTCTCCCATATCACACAATCAACAGAGCGAGAGATGGCGGTACAATCCAAAGAGGATTTTTTCCAAGCACATCAAAACGGTCCATAAAATAATCCACAAAACAAAGGGTAAAATTAATCCAGTAACACAAATATAGTCCGGTAAGCGATAAATGTCCAGGTCTCTCTCTGAGAAGTCTCAGCTTCTACCAGAGGATCAATCTTCCTGCTTCATTCTTGAAGTTCTCCAACAGACTGCCAATCTCCAAGTAAAACAGAGAGTTTAGTTGAATCCCTGGACCCCTCCCCCAGACCTAGGGACAGAAACACTGTAGGGGGTGATTATCTACAGACAATAGAATGTACACATAAGCAGTACAAATAATGGATAGTGAACCACGCCTAAACATGAACCCACACAAAATGGTACATGACCCATAATATCCCACCATCACACGGGGGAGAACAAACACTGCACATCACCCTGAAAACACCATCCCCACTGTCACACATGGTGGAGGCAGCATCCTGCTGTTGTAAGAGGGCAGCCAAAATAAGATACTCAAATTCAGGGGTCCACTGAATTTCTGCATCAACATTGCCGTCTGCTGGAGATTTAAGGTGACCAGGAACCAATGTGTCAGTTGTGTGTTTCCTTGAGGGAAGAATTGAGAGGAGATGCTGAGGATCAGCACCAGAGGAACTCATAGACCGAATATTTTCACCAGAGGAACCAGAAGACTGAATATCATCACCAAGGGACCTACAAGACCAAACACCATCACCAGAAGAGGATCGATCTACGCAGTCAAGCACTGAAGATTGGACATCGAGATCCAGAGACTGAGAAACAGACACTTGTTCCGGAGCAGCAACTGAGTGGGGCTGTTACGAGAATAGCTTATCAATAGTTACCTGTTTGTGAAGTGCATTGCCACATAACTGCACCATGTCTAATGAACCATTCACGTAAGTGGGTCTATGAAAGTTTAAAATATCTTGTTTATTGCATATTGTGACCCTAGTAGGGCAACTATAATGTTCCCCTGATGAAAGGACCGGGGTTCAGTTATTGCAGAGAAGACCCTGGTGGTGGACCTATCTAGGTAGAGAAGACCCTTGTGGACCTTTCTAGGTAGAGAAGACCCTGGTAGACCTATCTAGGTGGAGAAGACCCTGGTGGACCTATCTAAGTGGAGAAGACCCTGGTGGACCTATCTAGGTGGAGAAGACCCTGGTGGACCTATCTAGGTGGAGAAGACCCTGGTGGACCTATCTAGGTGGAGAAGACCCTGGTGGACCTATCTAGGTGGTGAAGACCCTTGTGGACCTATCTAGGTGGAGAAGACCCTGGTGGACCTATCTAAGTGGAGAAGACCCTGGTGGACCTATCTAGGTGGAGAAGACCCTGGTGGACCTATCTAGGTGGAGAAGACCCTGGTGGACCTATCTAGGTGGAGAAGACCCTGGTGGACCTATCTAGGTGGAGAAGACCCTGGTGGACCTATCTAGGTGGTGAAGACCCTTGTGGACCTATCTAGGTGGAGAAGACCCTGGTGAACCTATCTAGGTGGAGAAGACCCTGGTGGACCTATCTAGATGGAGAAGAACATGATGGACCTATCTAGGTGAAGAAGACCCTGGTGGACCTATCTAGGTGGAGAAGACCCTGGTGGACCTATCTAGATGGAGAAGACACTGGTGGACCTATCTAGGTGGTGAAGACCCTGGTGGGCCTATCTAGATGGACAAGAACATGGTGGACCTATCTAGGTGGAGAAGACCCTGGTGGATCTATCTAGGTGGAAAAGACCCTGGTGGACCTATCTAGGTGAAGAAGACCCTGGTGGACCTATTTAAGTGGAGAAGAACATGGTGGACCTATCTAGGTGGAGAAGGCCCTGGTGGACCTATCTAGGTGGTGAAGACCCTGGTGGACCTATGTAGGTGGAGAAGAACATGGTGGACCTATCTATGTGGAGATGAACCTGGTGGACCTATCTAGGTGGAAAAGACCCTGGTGGACCTATCTAGGTGGAAAAGAAGCTGGTGGAACTATCTAGGCGGAGAAGAACCTGATGAACCTATCTAGGCGGAGAAGACCCTGGTGGACCTATCTAGGTTGAGAAGAACCTGGTGGATAGTTTATTTGAAATAATCATTAGTGTTAGCACATACTTGATCAGTCAAGTGTAACTGAGAAACATGTCAACTGTTGTATAATTTAATTTGCTTTGTATTCCTTCTTTGTATATTGTTTACCCAACCCTCTTCCATCTCCCTGTTACAGCCTAATAAAATCCTGTTGAAGTCACCACTGAGTCATCCTTACTGCTTGTTGTTTTCCTGGCCTCTGTGTTACACTGTGGGGAGGCTTTTCTTCAGCAGGGGCAGGGAAGCTAGTCAGAGGTGATGGGAAGATGAATGGAGCTAAATACAGGGCAATCCTGGAGGAAAACCTGTAAGAGGCTGCAAGAGACTTTTAAAGGAGGACAATGACCCAAAACATCCTACCAGACCTACAATGGATGGTTTAGATCAAAGCATATTCATGTGTGACCGGCCGAGTCGCAGTCCCAGAATCCGTGACAACACATGAAAATTGCTGATCACAGACGTCTCCATCCAATCTCACTGAGTACAAAGCAAGCGTACAAAGAAGAGGAACATGTCGCCTCTAGATGTGCAAAGCTGGAGAGACAGACCCCAAAAGACAGAGAAAGCTGGTCCTACAAAGTATGGACTCAGGGGGTGAATACAAATGCACGTCACAATTTTCAGTTTTATATGCTGAAATCGTTTGGAAAACCACGAATTATTATCTTTATGTCATGGACGGATTTCCGGAAGGTCTGGCTTACAAGCAAGACACACAGCAAAAGGGTTTCACCCTCGACAAACAAGGGGCACACCGGGGACATTTTAAGAACGGTGGGCCCTAGTGAGAGGGAAGATGGACACCTCCTCCGCTTACCTGCAACTGTACCCGGCTCTTCTATCCAGTCCCGATACAAGTTCCTCACCTATCGCCGAGCAGGAACCTGAAGCCCTGAGAGACCCTGGCTAGTGAGTGGGCAGGTAAAGATCACTAGTCCCACCGCTGTACCAAAACAACACACCAGGGAAGGAAGACAGACGGGGGGGAAACATAATGACAGGATCTGCAGCCAGCACAGCAACTTTCAGAGAGGGTATGCCAGAATTGTTTGTAGGGATAAACTAAAAGTGTCCTGAGCAGAGAAGACATGATGAGAATACAAGCTATACATAACGAAGCAGAGGTAGGAAATAATATCCCTGGTGGACTTTACATTCTGTTCCTTTCGGGCTTTTTCTGATTTTGCGCGTCTCTGTTATTCATGTATTTTACGCCGGTGTCACTATTCCGGTTACTTCGGGAGAGAAAAACAAGTCAGTTGATTAATGGCTTCCTATAAATCATGAATAATTTATCATTCTTCACGAGGATGGCGTCGTTGATGTGTAAGAAATGACGGGTTGACTGTTTCATCTACAAGAAGCTATCAACTACCGATAAAGAACGAGCGCTCCGTAATGGCCTCGTCACTCCGCAGCGCTGAGGGGAAAATCACTCCAAGAAGTGGAGAGGAGCGGATAAGTCTATTTGTTAATCTGTCCAAACCAATTTGGTCATTGATCATCATTAGGCCACGTCCGTGTAACTGCCCTTTCCATCCTCCAAACTCACGGGCCCCTGGGATGCAATTTACTAGCTAGTTTTGCCAACATTGAAACGTACAGTGAATATAAAAAGTCTACACACCCCTCTGTTAAGATACCAGGTTTTTGTTATGTAAAATAATCCTATAAAAAAAGAATCATTTAAGAAGTTTTTCCACCTTTAATGTCTTGGACTCGGCAATTTCCAAACTTTCATCTCCTTCTGGAGAAGTCGTTGTCTTGTTGATTTAGAGGTCGTTGTTGCACTGAAAGGTGAAATAGATCTTCATCTTTAGCTTTTCAGCAAAGGCCGGAAGGTTTTGATGTAAAATTGTCTGATATTTGGAATAGCTCATAATTCCCTCCACCGTGACTGAAGCCCCATCTCCATTGCTGCCCCCACCATGCCTCACTGTGGGTATGGTGCTCTTTTGGAGAAGTTCAGAGCTGGCTTTACATCAGATATAACTGTTAGAGTTATGGCGATTAAGTTCAAGCTTGGTTAGACCATTACACATTTTTTTCACATGCTTTAGGCAGACTTGATATAGGTTTCTAAAGGAAAGGCTACCTTACTTCACAGGTTGGACATATGAAGAGTATGGGACATTGTTGTCGCATGCTGTACACAACAAGGCCTGGCCAGAAATTACTGCAGCTCCTTTAATGTTTCTGTAGGCCTCTTGGCAGCCTCTCAAACCAATCGTATGTTCTTTTCATCCATTTTTTTGAGGGATGGACAGTTTTAGGTAATATCACTGTTGTGCCAAATTTAAGCCACTTTTTGATGGCATCCCCACAGTGTCTGTCACGCTAGGTATGGGGAACTACCAAGCGAATAGTGAAAGGGAAGGGTAGGGAAGGAAGAGATGGTGGCCCTTGACCAATCCTACTGTTGGTACCTGGTCACCGTCACCACTCTAGATAGATTCCGCACCTATGCGCCGAGCAGGATACCTGACGCTAGGTATCCCTTATGCTGGACCCTAAATAGGGAACGGATGGGATGAGCTATCGTCAACCCCACTAAACACTATAGACGACAAAAAGAGGACAAATGGGGGGAAAATGCATGAACTACTTATCTACAGATGTAGAAGTTCAGTAACATTTTCAGCAATTCTACTACAGAGGAGCACAAGCCACCTGCTTGCAACGAAGGCTTGAAGAAACTGAAAAATATCACCAGCACCAGTCCAAGAAAGGAGTTTTTAAGCATCAAGAGAATACTGATGATCAGCAGCTGGGTAGAAGGTGAGATCATGCAAGGTCCAAAAGGGGGATAGAGGAATCCATAAGGAAAGCTACCTATACCAATGAATACTGACAGCAGGAACAATTAAAAGTCAGGGAGCATTCTGCGCTGCTAAATGCTGTGACCTTCTATTTCCAGAGATCACATGACTGCCACCCGTGACATACCCGTGACAGTATCCCATCGTAGATCTAATGCCTGGAAAATGTTTTGTCCCCTTCTGCTAACTGATAACTTTTCACAATGAGCTGCCTTTGCTGTGTTGTCAGCTGTTTATGGACCATGACTTTTACTGTAAAATGCAACTAGGAAAATCATCCTGGAACATCAAAACCGGAATAGCTGTCAGCAGATGGAGGGCTTTGCTTTTGGAGAAGATTTTGGTTTGGCTTTATATCCTAAAGGCTCTGGTCCAATAGGTGGCGCTGTCGACCCTGCTCTCTTCTTCTATATGAGGTTCTTGGCATATCTTTTTCGCTATGTCTCCCTTCACCAGCTTGGTGATTTCCTTAAAGGAAACATATCATCTGACTCATGCTTCCAATGTGGATCACAGCCTGGAGGCACGTGTAGGAGGTGGTCGCGTGCCCCCTGCTGTTTTATACTATTTGAGATGTAAGATAATATGTTTTAAGTATCAAGTATGTCGTTAATGTATTTGGTAAAATGACTACTACTGCTGCTAGTGAACTGCGGATCCCCGACGTAGCAGAGCCGGGAATGTGTAGCAGCCAGCGCCACCTAGCGGTCAGGCAAGAACAGCGGTGGATTCGATGTTAGATAAGATAGGGGAGGAGTGACAAATGGCCAGTGGGTTGGTTAGATAGATGGCCTGGTGACAGGGAGGTCTGCAGAAGGGTTTGAGGAGTAAAGACGGTGTCAGTCTGGGAATCCTGAGGTAACCTCTTAAAGGTCCGGAGCCTACGGCTCACCCCGGCGGGCTCAGGGAAGTCATACGACTAGACAACTGTTGGGGCTCAGAAGCGGACAGAGGTGAGAAGAAGCTTAAGGGAACGGACAGGTGCCCGGCAGCTTACGGACTAGATCCAAGATTAGCGGGGATAGGTCGACTGAGAGCACCCCAGAACTGTCAGTAGTGAGGTGTGGCGCCCCTGACCTGGTCAGGCACCACAGAGTATTGCACCCATGCGGGGACAATGCCTCCAGGTAATCTCCAAAGGCCAGGATGAGGTGCACATACAAACACATAGTGACCAGGTCTCCCACATCACTAGAGGGGACCCTTGGGTAGCCAGTAGGGGTTAACTTTCAATTCCCAGCAAGGGGTGTGCTCCGAGGCTGGTTGCTAGGAAACAGGGCAGAGAGGAAGTGAGGGAAGTCGGGAGCTGGAGGTTGAGGTGTGTGGAAGGAAGCAGAGAGGGGCTCTCGTGTAAGACAGGTCCTGAGGAGTGCAGTAGCTGGAAGCGGGGGAGAAAGGGCACCGTGGGTCGGCCTGAAAGACATCCAGAGAGAGGGGTGGCTGAGTACGGAGATCCTGGTATCCGAGCACGCAAGGGGAAACAGATCCCCAGTACGGGCAGCAAATCATCCAGAGCTGCTTAACCTACAGGTGGGGGTACTTCATGCCCTCACCACGACTACACAGAGCTCGAGCCAAGCAGCAATCACCAGGCCCATAAGGAGACAGGGCCAGAAGCCATCCCACCAAGGCCACGCTGCCGGCAGACGGGCCAGAGAGAGGGGAGCAGGGTAGTAACAGCTTCCCTGGAGGAGTCCTACCACGCTTCAGGCAAGGGATCCTCCCAAACAGAAAGAGTGCAAGGAGGGCGAGTGGACAGCTACCCTCAGAACGGCCTCCTGGAATTCCTGGTTCCACCTGGTTATCACAGTGTCGCCCGGGCATCTCACCGTGACCTCTAAACAGTGAGTAAACACGTTAAAAGACTTCTTGGACTGTGTTTGAGTCATTCTGCGACCTGTGGTCCCACACACATACACAGGGGCCTGGGGCTTGCCTCACTCTCAGGAGGCTATTATACTGACTGCACCCACCATCAGCCCCAGGCATCCCTTAACCTGCAGTGGTGGTCCTCACTGACCGCAATTCTGAGAGTGGCGTCACGGCAAATCCCAAAACGAAGGTTCCCTACCTGTGACCCGACCGTTCCATCCCGTGGAGTCCCTAAGGGTAGTACCCTGCTGCACCGCACCTGAAGGGCTCCACAGATCTGGCGTCACGAACAGGATTTGGACTAGACCTGTTCAGACAGGTGACCGTGTGCCTCAGAGGTCCGACCGCAAAAATTGAACCGCCGCCATATTGTCATCTTCAAAAGCGCGCGCTGCAGCCCGCGCGAGGGAGAAGAGCACCGCCCACGAAGAGGTGTGGCCGCCCCAGAATCCCCACAATTCAGAGAGCGTACTGACCCAGGAAGTGGAAAGGGAGCGCGCAGATTTTTTGAAGAAAAATGGACGCTGCAGGAGGTAATGCCCCTGGTCAGGGCGACGCAGCCCAAGCGATGCCAGCCCCCGTCGCGCTGGACGCAGCAGCGCCTGGTGCCGGTGCCGCGGTCGCAGCTGCGCCGGCCGAAATCTCCCCCATAATGCCAGTTTCCTTACTGTATGTCCCAGGAGCGCAATGGCTGCCCCAATACGCCGGTAAAATAGACACGTTGACCGGGTTTAAGAAGAAGATCAACACCTTGCTAGACATGCACGCGATGACTGGTAAGCAGAGGGCCGCTGTGGTGCTGGGACAATTGACTGGAGCAGCAGAATTGGAAGCTGAGTCCTGGACCAATGATGACCGGGGCTCTGTTGAGACCATCTTTGCCAAACTAGCAGCTGCTTTTGAACACCGCACAGAGGGAGAGCTGAGGACGGACTTCTATAACTGCCGTCAGAAGCCCCAAGATAGTATAAGAGACTATGCCCTCAGGCTGCAGGCTGCACTACGGGCTCTCAAGCTGGTGGACCCTGTCAGTGATCAGGAAGGAAACCGGATGATGAAGGAACAATTCTTGCGGGGCCTGCGCTCTCCTGAGGATGGGAAGCAGATGAAGCTGTGGTCCCTGGAACACCCTGACGTGGACTTTGCCATTCTGAAAGACAGGGCAGTGAAAGCACTCCAACCTCCTGTGGACACAGACCCCGTCGCACCCGCATGGCCTGCCAGTTCCACGGCTGCAGGAGCGGAATCCTCCTCGCAGGCCCTGATAACTGCAAAAGGACTCAACACGCCAGCAGAGACCATAAATACACTATCCTCCCAGGTGCAACAGCTCACTAAGGACGTCGCACAAATCCTGAAAGCAATGCAGTTGCCCTCAGACACCAAAGTCCCTCATCGGATCCTGCTAGCTGACAGCCCAGAGGACGTCCCGTGGATGCGGAGGAGAAGAGGTCCTACAACCCGAGGCAGGAGCAGTGATCGCTATGACTCATCTGGACAACCCATCTGTCGTCGTTGCCAGGAGGCAGGTCACTATGCAAGGGCTTGCCCTTTAAACGAGCCAAACCTGGGGCCGAGGGCCAGTCCTCAGGATTAAGAAGATCAGGCCCAGGTTGCTGCCGTGATCAGTACGTGGGTGGACGTCCTGTCCTGTCCATCGTCCTGGATGGGATCCCTACCCCGGCATTATTGGACACCGGCTCTCAGGTAACTACGATCCCGTATGTCCTTTATCATAGGTTTTGGTCGGACGACGAACTCCGACCCCCGGACCCCTCCCTCACCATCTATGCTGCCAACGGGCAACCTATAGGCCAGATGGGAGTCAAAGAGGTAACCATAAAGGTGGGAAGGCAGGAAATGAAGGGACAAGGACTGATTGTTGTGGACACTGATATTAGAGAAAGGAACCCGCAAATGATTTTAGGCACTAATGTCATAGAAAATTGCCTAGGGGAAGTGTTGTTGTTGCTTCACCAGATTGTTGAAGGTGCTGAGGGCAGGTCGCAAAGAGCCTTGCAAAAGGAGATCCGAATCATTCTGAGGAAGCAACAGGTAAAACGGACTGGCGGTGAGATTGGTAGTGTACGGGTGATGGATGCTAACCCCATTGTGATACCCCCACGGAGTGAAATGATGATGTGGTGTAGAGCAGCGGTAGGTCTCAGAGGACAAGATTACCAGGCTGTACTAGAGCCCACTCATTCAGACCACTGGCCCACGATTCTGACAGCCAGGGGGGTAGTTGATGTACACAAGGGACGAGTGCCTGTACGAGTGTTGAACTGTGGGGAGGAGGAAGCCAGACTACCAAGGTACGCTACCATAGCCAAACTGTTTACATGCTCAGATGACGCCATAACACCTGTAGGTCCCCTGACACAAGCTGACTCAACAGAGGATGAGACCTCCCAAAAGCAGTTAGAGGACTGGTGCCAGAAACTACACGTGGGGACTGACTCTACACCCGTCTACCAGAAACATGGGGTTTACAGGGTCGTGCAGGAATACGAGCAGGTCTTTAGTAAGAACCCACTAGACTTTGGTAGGATCAAAGGGGTGCAACATCACATACCCACAGGCAGTCATCCTCCCATTAAGGAAAGACATAGGCCTATTCCACCAGCCCATTACCAGCGCACGAAGGACATGCTGAAGGACATGAAGGAGGCAGGAGTCATAAGGGACAGTTGCAGCCCCTGGGCGGCTCCCCTGGTCCTGGTGAGAAAGAAGGATGGCACGATGAGGATGTGTGTGGATTACAGACGGATAAATCAGATAACACACAAGGATGCCTACCCTTTGCCAAGGATAGAGGAATCCCTCGCTGCCTTAAAAACCTCCAACTACTTTTCTACCCTAGATCTTACTAGTGGCTACTGGCAAGTATCTGTAGCAGAGGAAGATCGGGAGAAGACGGCCTTCACCACCCCAATGGGCCTCTGTGAGTTCAACAGCATGCCATTTGGACTCTGCAATGCCCCCGGGACCTTCCAGAGGCTTATGGAATGCTGCCTAGGGCACCTCAACTTTGAGACCGTCCTGCTCTACCTGAATGATGTCATCGTGTACTCCAAGACCTACGAGGACCACCTGAAACACCTGGCTGAAGTCTTTGAAGCGCTATCCCGATATGGAATGAAGCTGAAACCATCCAAGTGCCATTTACTGAAGCCAAAGGTCCAGTACCTAGGTCACGTGGTCAGTGCAGAAGGAGTAGCACCGGACCCAGAGAAGGTCACAGTCATCCAGGAATGGCCCACACCTACTACCGTTCGGGAGGTACGTCAGTTCCTTGGCTTGGTAGGCTACTACAGAAGGTTCATCAAGGGCTACACGAAAATGGCAGCGCCTTTGCAAGAGCTCCTGGTAGGCCACCCAAAGAAGAAAGGAAAAATCTCCGGCCCGCCATTTCACTGGGGAGAAGCAGAAGAACACTCCTTCAGACAAATGAAAGGGGCCTTGACGGGTGAAGAGATCCTAGCCTACCCTGACTACAGTCTGCCATTCGTACTGTACACAGATGCCAGTAATGTGGGACTGGGAGCAGTGCTTTCACAGGTGCAGGGAGGCAAGGAGCGTGTGATTGCTTACGCCAGCAGGAAGCTCAGGCCTACTGAAAGAAACCCAGAAAATTATAGCTCATTTAAGCTAGAGTTCCTGGCCATGGTATGGGCTATCACAGAGCGGTTCAAACACTACCTGGCAGCCACCAAATTCACTGTCTTCACGGACAACAACCCCCTGACCCACTTGGATACTGCTAAATTGGGTGCCATGGAGCAGCGTTGGGTAGCCCGACTGGCGAATTATGACTTTACTGTCAAGTATCGAGCTGGCCGCAAGAACGGCAACGCAGATGCTCTGTCTAGGATGCAGGATGCCTCACCTAGCAGACGAGGGTGAAGATGTAGATGATCTTGAAGAGATTGAGCTGCCAGCGTTCCATCGCCATGGAGCAAAACAGTGTCGGCAGTTGCGTGCCAACCGCCAAGAGGTGACCCTGAACCCACTACCTCACTACAATTGGAAGGAGACCCAGGAAAATGATCCAGCGGTAGGCTTGGTAAAGAAACTGATCAACCAGCCTGGCGCCAGCCTTGACAAAGGAGCCCCACCTGAGGCACAGTACCTATGGAAGGAGAGGGGTCGATTATTCATCTATCAAGACAAACTTTACAGGAGCATCATTGACCCGAGGACGCATGAGAAGGTGTGGCAAGTGATTGTACCACAGAAGGATACGAGGATGGTGCTAGAAGCCTATCACAATGGTGCAGGCCACTTTGGTTGGAAGAAACTGGAGGCCCTACTTAAAGTAAGATTCTACTGTGGGTGGGCATGAGATCTGCCCTAGAGAAGTGGTGTCGAAACTGCGGGCCCTGCAATCTTAGAAGAAAAGACCAGCCCAGCCAGAGAGCACCACTCCAGCCAATCCAAACTAAACGGCCCCTGGAGATCGTGGCCCTGGACCATGTAAAGTTGGCACCCAGCAGACAAGGCTACAACTACGCTCTCACTATGGTTGACCACTACTCCAGATTCCTGGTGGTAGTACCAGTCAAGGACTTGACCGGTCAGACTGCAGCCAAAGCGTTCCAGACACATTTCTGTCGACCACATGGCTATCCAGACCAGGGAGATTGCCAGTAGATCTGGAAATGGGAGTTGAGACCCCTGAAGACCATCTACAAGGTGCTGATTGGGATTCCAACCGCCAAGCCCAATACAAGAAAGTACAAGAGTGTGTGGAGCGAAGCCTGACTCAGCAGCGTGAGAAACAAGAAAAGGCCTACAATCGAAAAGCACCTGCTGTTCCTTTGATGCCAGGAGATATAGTTCTCAAGAGAAAGAGAAGACATCATAAACTTGACAATCACTGGGAAGAAGAACCCTATACTGTGTTCCCATCGACGCTTAGCAATGAAAAGACATGCCGTATCAGCAAGGATGGAGGAAAAACAACAGCTGTCGTTTCTAGAGATCGCTTAAAGAAATGTCCTGAACAACTAAGAACCCCTGAAGAAAGTCCCAACCCTTTGCCAGTTCAAGAACCAAAAGAAAAGATGATCCATACTGTACTTGGAGATTTTCCAGCAAGTTGGCCTCAATACAATGGAGCAGTAGTTATTCCGGTTATTACATTCCCTCAATCTGGAGAAGTAAGAGACCCAGAAGAACCTGTTCAGAACCTGGAAGAGCCAAATGTAGCTGAAGCAGAAGACCACGCACTGGTATCAATACCTAGTACACCTATTATTCACATTGAGACACATACATCGGGTGGGAGGATACAACCTCAGACAGGTGACAGTATAGTACTGCGTAGGTCAACCCGCAGCAACTTTGGTCAGCTCCCATTACGCTATAGAGAAAGTACAGTTTAGTTCAAAGTGACGGTATGAAATGTAATGTTTAACCTGTTTACAGTTAAGTAACGTTTAAGTGAAATGTGCCCACAAGGACTATTGTGAGACCTCTTTAAAATGTTTTCTTTGCACTAGTTCACGTGCACTTTAAAAAAAAAAAATGGACCACCGGTTATGAACTGGCTTTAACCACAAACTTTTGCATTGTAAAAAAGTTGCCTCCTTGGTATCAACCACAGAGTCTGCCTGTTAGGGGGCATGGCTCTGCACCAACAAGGGGGCACGCCTGTTTATGGGGCCTGCCCTCCAACACTCGGAAGCGGGTACGCCTGTTTATGGGGCCTACCTTACACCACTCTCCTCAGGAGAGGAAGATTGGAGGAAAGGTCTGGGGAATGTGATGGCCCAGCCCTGGTCACCAAAAGGACCGGCGACCTACCTCCTGGAGGTTTTTGGGTGGGGTTCGGACATGTGGGTGGTTGGTGGTGGAATGGTACCTGGTATGTTTAAATGTAAATAATTGCCTCTGTGTGGGAAAAGTTTGTATTTACCTTTTTTCTTTTCTCTTGTCTTTGCAGCCCGAGGACGTGCTGATGATAACTAAGGGGGAATGTGGCGCCCCTGACCTGGTCAGGCACCACAGAGTATTGCACCCATGCGGGGACAATGCCTCCAGGTAATCTCCAAAGGCCAGGATGAGGTGCACATACAAACACATAGTGACCAGGTCTCCCACATCACTAGAGGGGACCCTTGGGTAGCCAGTAGGGGTTAACTTTCAATTCCCAGCAAGGGGTGTGCTCCGAGGCTGGTTGCTAGGAAGCAGGGCAGAGAGGAAGTGAGGGAAGTCGGGAGCTAGAGGTTGAGGTGTATGGAAGGGAGCAGAGGGGCTCTCGTGTAAGACAGGTCCTGAGGAGTGCAGTAGCTGAAAGCGGGGGAGAAAGGGCACCGTGGGTCGGCCTGAAAGACATCCAGAGAGAGGGGTGGCTGAGTACGGAGATCCTGGTATCCGAGCACGCAAGGGGAAACAGATTCCCAGTACGGGCAGCAAATCATCCAGAGCTGCTTAACCTACAGGTGGGGGGGTACTTCATGCCCTCACCACGACTACACAGAGCTCGAGCCAAGCAGCAATCACCAGGCCCATAAGGGGACAGGGCCAGAAGCCATCCCACCAAGGCCACGCTGCCGGCAGACGGGCCAGAGAGAGAGGGGAGCAGGGTAGTAACAGCTTCCCTGGAGGAGTCCTACCACGCTTCAGGCAAGGGATCCTCCCAAACAGAAAGAGTGCAAGGAGGGCGAGTGGACAGCTACCCTCAGAACGGCCTCCTGGAATTCCTGGTTCCACCTGGTTATCACAGTGTCGCCCGGGCATCTCACCGTGACCTCTAAACAGTGAGTAAACACGTTAAAAGACTACTTGGACTGTGTTTGAGTCATTCTGCGAAGCTGTGGTCCCACACACATACACAGGGGCCTGGGGCTTGCCTCACTCTCAGGAGGCTATTATACTGACTGCACCCACCATCAGCCCCAGGCTTAACCTGCAGTGGTGGTCCTCACTGACCGCAATTCTGAGAGTGGCGTCACGGCAAATCCCAAAACGAAGGTTCCCTACCTGTGACCCGACCGTTCCATCCCGTGGAGTCCCTAAGGGTAGTACCCTGCTGCACCGCACCTGAAGGGCTCCACAGATCCTGTTGGGGTGGTTAATGGGTGCCCTGGTAGTCTTTGCAGAAGCTCCCTGGCCGCAGCATGGCCTGTCAGTAACTCCTCGCACCCTAGTTGCCACTCCCGTGCAACAAAGCAACAAAAGTCCATTCTCCTGCTGACTCAATAACTCTGACACGTGTAGGTTTCTTTTAGTCACCAGAACTTTTCTTGATGGTTTCGCACATCTTCGTCACGCAGTGTGTGGGCACAGTCTTTAACCCCAACAGGGTTTCCCATAGCAACAGTCACGATGTTCGATTTACAAGCCAACCGCTTCCCTGGTACTTGGGTCTCGGAGAGAACCTCTAAGCCCCTCATCTTCTCTAAGGACGTCACAGTACGTGGCAGGCTCATCCTCTGCTCTCACATTCGGTTCCCACCCTCTCTTTAGGGTCTCACTAACCGTCAGTCTCTTGAAGGGGTTCTTTGGGGATTCCTTTGAGGGAAACGGACACCATTCAGACCACCCGGACAAAACCCACTTCTAGGGTCGCAGTTTCACTTAGTCCTTCTTCTCACAGGACCCTGCGTGTCCGGTGTCCAAGTCTGATCCTGATGGTTTGGCCAAATTACTTCAAACAGGCTTCTGGCCTATTAGGCCTACTGCAGCCGCAGCTACTCTTCACTTTCTCCTCTGGGAACTCTCCTAGCCTTTCCTATTACTTGCCTTTTTTTATCAACTGCACCTCTCCCTGGAATTAACCCTTTTCCTACCCAGGGGGTACCAGGGAAGCGATCTGTGCACCACTGCCATCCAGTGACTGTACAACACATAACACACTCCTTTAATAAGCATATACACCCCAGACCCCTTTATAAGGCCATGTCTGTCATAGGGTGGAAAGAATAAACTGCTCAAGTTTTGGTTTGCCAAGAGTACACCGATGTCACGTGTTTGTCTACTCCGTCTAGAATGGGGAACAGTTGTGAGGGGATGGACACCAACCCGAAGAAAATAGTGAGTGTCGCAAGGCCTGCTCAAAGACCAACAAACACACTGACTGTCTCTAGTGAAGGAGTGCGGCGCCCCCACACCCCAGTATCCATAGCACCCAGTACCAGTGTTGCGGACGGGGCCAGACCTCTGCAAGGGGGTGCTCGGATCTGGGCTCGTTAGTGTGGCTCGAGCGACAGCCAGACCTGGGCTTGTGCAGCCGTCAGTCCTCGCAACCGTAGGAAGGGGGTATTTACAAGGGTATAGTCTGTCTGTGACGCCACCCGTGGGTTGTGGTGAGAGTTGGTAGCACCGCTACTTCCTGGATATGGGACGCCCTGGGCTGATGGAGTTGGGCAGCAAGGTGAAATCCCATCCACGGGCAGGGGAGGTGTACTACTGGGGCCCAGATGACCGGAAGTGATGGCCGTGAAGTGTGTGATGTAGGGTTGGACCGGGGAAGGGTGGTGTACTCACATTTTCAGGAAATTTACACAAAGTCCAGTGGTAAACCAAGTTGCCGATGTCCAGTTACCTCCGGAGGGGTGTGCTTGGTCCCGCACACAGATATACAGCCAGGGGCCCTTTCCTCCGCACTTTCTGTCTGTCTCTCTTGTATGGACTAGTCCGCTTGAAACGGCCTCCAGACCGGATCCCCACTCTCGGCACCGGCGGGCTGCAACCCTACCCCGGTCTACCTCAGGTTCCCCGCGACCGGATCTCCATCACCTGTGGCCCTCACTGCCACCTAGTCAGCGTGGCTAGTCCAGTGGTCCGGTGGTCCGGGGCTCCAACCCCAACCACTACCCTCTCCAGGGAGCTCCAACTCCCTCCTTTCAGCTTTTCACTGACTTCAGCTCAAACTGAAACTAAATTCTTCTCTGTTACTTCCTAAGCTCTTCTCGATCCCTCCCATTATCCTCAAGGGGGGGGGTTGACTAGGGCCTGTTTGGCTGGTGTATACCTGTGTGGGGACTGTGTTGGTGCCAAGGAGGAGAATGGCCTGCACTTTGGTGGATTTGTGCAGGCTCTGTGACAACCTGGTTTTGCCAGGGCGTCACACCAGCCAGGTGAAGATAAACGTAGAAACATCAACAGCGCTGGGAAGAGCCGGCAAGTGGCAGCACCGGACTAGTCTTGTCTCCGGCTATGATTTCTTGGCCGGGTCTTCCCAGCGCTCCTAGAAGTGATTGACAGGTCTCTCCCTATGGTTGCGTATTGTTGGTGAGGACCGGATCTTCAAAGTAGAAATACTGTAGCGTTTTAGAGAATTATTTACCTATCTGCCATTGTGCAGCCCGCCCGTGATTCACGCTGGTGGCAGTTTGGGCAACATGAATCAGAGGGAGGCTAATTTATCTATGAAAATTTCTTAACAGCAGTGAAAAAAACACAGCACAACAGCTTGGACGGCGGTGGGAAAAAACGAGAAGACTGAAACAATGTAAAGTTTCTTACTGAAAGCCGGAGTGTGCCGGAACCATGAGAGCGGTGATCTATGGACCCCCGGCAGAGACAAGAACCTGAGAAAGTGCTAAAAGCTTCTCAAGAGCCTCACTGCTGAGCGACTGCAACACCTCAAGGATCAAGGATGTTTTAGACCCAAAGCAATTACCGGTAATCTTCCTCCAGATCAAAATACCCTGGTGCGAAAAAAATAAAAAATAGAAGAATGTTTGTGAAAATAGAAATAAAAAAAAATACACATAAAAATTTTAATTGCCCCCTTAATTAATAAAATAAACACATGAGGTATTGTAGCAGCATCCGTAAAGGTCCGAGCTCTAAAAATATAAAATAGTTTACTCCATTTGGAAAAATGTTGTAAAAAAAAATCAAAAGTATTTTTTTTCGTCTTTGCCTTTTCCTCAAAAGATGCAATAAAAATTGATCAAAAATTAATTTATACTATGAGATTGTATAAATAAAAGTGAAGAGAGGTGCGGACGCCGGGCTGTGAGGGCTCCGCACCCCTTCACCAGTGCTTGAAGACCACTTCCGGCAGAATGTGCGACACTTACTGTGCTCTTCAGCATAGTGACCATCACACCGCCACCGGTTGCCATCTTGAATGGTGTAGTTGAACACAGGACACCGGAGAGCTCTGTGCAAAACAAGTATAAGCATTTATTTCACAGACATGGCCAATAACATCCAGTTCTGCTGCCGCTGTTTCCTGGGGTACTTCGTCTGGCCTAACCCGCTGCCTGTGACCTAGTCTTCCAACTGCCAGGCCTAAGCCGTCGCTTCCCCCGTTCTTCTCTCCACGGCCACTCTCTGCCTCGTATGGTTTCCAGCCACTTGACTTGCCTACGCTCGTCCTGAAGAACTCTCTCTCCCGGGCACATCGGACTAGTCCCTGGACTCTTCTAAGCCCGTCCCAAGGCGAGCCAAAGGCTCCGGACACTTGGAAGATACCTCTAGGTTCTCTGATAGGCCCAAGTTACAAAGCACCATCCACAGTCCAGAAACTCTGCAGAACTGATCTCTCTCCGGCCTGTCCCTACAGCCAACCCCCCCCGGCCATCTGTCACTCCTCCCACCTTTGCTCACGGCTCTCTCGGTACTCAGTAAGCAAGGTGGCACCGACTGCTGCACTGCTCCGGCTCTGCTACATCACCATCCCACATTCTCCTGCCGCAGCACTTATATATTCACTTTATGAAACACAACCATATTACATTACACTCAGTATAGAATACATCAGAAATCATGTAAACACCGTAGGAGTGTGTAGGGGTAGGGGTTGTAAGCGGACCACCTCCTACAAAAGAACAACTTGTAATGGAAAAAAAAAAAAAAAAAGTTATGGGTCTTGTAATAAGGCAACACAAACAAAAAATGTTCACCACTAAAATAGTAACAAAAAATAACTAGCCCTGTTTGGTGCCACTATAATTGTGCTGACTTGGAGACCCGTGTTGTCGAGTCATTTTTACTGCACAATTAATGCCGTTGAAATAAAACCTCAAAAAATGTGGCAAAACTACATTTTTTTCCCTATTTCACAGCAGCTGGATTTTTTTTTACCATTTTTCCTTACTTTGTAGGGTAAAAAGAATAAAATAATGGAGTCATTCAAAAACTACAATTCCTCCTGCAAAAGAGAAACCCTCGTACGTCAATGTCGGTGGAAGGATAAAAAAAATGGTTATGCATATGCTAAAATGAAAATTGAGATGCTGAGGGCATATACATCACAGGAGATACTGGGGGCATATACGTCACAGGAGGGGCTTGGGGCAAATATATCACAGGAGGGGCTGGAGCATAAACATTATAAGAGGGGATCGATGCATATATATGTCACAGGAGAGGCTGGGAGCATAGATATCAAAGGAAGGGCTGGGGGCATATATACATCACAGAAAGGGCTGGGGGCATATATATCACAGGAGATGATGGAGCATATATATCACAGGGGAGGGCTGGGAGGAATATACATCACTGGGGAGCATAGACATGATTGGGGAGCATAGACATCGCTGGGGAGTCTGGGGAGCATAGACATCACAGGAGACGTTGAGAGCATATTCACCACTAGGGAAGCTGGGGGGCATAAACATCACTGGGGTTACAGACATCACTGGGGGTATATACAACACTGGAGGACACAGACTTACTTGGGGGGCACACATCGCTGGTGTTATATACAGCACTGGGGGCTCATACATCAATGGGGGTATATACATCTCAGGGGGGCACAAGCAGCCATGGGCAGGCTGGAGGGACACAGGCAGCCCTGGGGATGCTGGAAGGGCACAGACACCCCTGAGGAGGCTTGAGGGATAAAGGCAGTCCTGGAGAGGTTGGATGAGCACAGGTGGCCCTGGGGAAGCTGGAGTGGCACTGGCAGCCCTGGGGACACTGGAGGGGCACAGACAGCCCTGGAGAAGCTGGAGGGGCACAGACAGCCATGGGGAGGCTGGAGGGGCACAGATAGCCCTGGAGGGGCACAGGCAGGCCTTGGGAAGCTGGAGGGGCACAGACAGCCATGGGGAGGCTGGAGGGGCACAGATAGCCCTGGAGGGGCACAGACAGGCCTGGGGATGCTGGAGGGGCATAGGCAGGTCTGGGGACGCTGGAGTGACACAGGCATCCCTGGGGAGGCTGGAGGGCCTCCTGGGGTCACAAAAAAACCTGGGAGACACTGGGGTAGCCGCTCTTCTTCTGTGGGTTGAGAGTGCATTGCGTGCCTACCCCACCCACAAAGTAGGTCCTCATGCTGGCAATCCTGGAAGGAGCAAATACATTCTAGGCTCAACCATGTATGCATGTTGAGGGCTGCGTACGGGATTTAAAGGACCAGCAAGATGTGGCTGCCACCCGAGCACTGCGGTCCCTGGGAATCTGCCTGGGGCTCCAAAAAAGGTCACCGCAAGCCGCATATGGCCCGCGGGCAGTAGGTTCCCCATCCTTGCATTAAAGTATCTGCCAAATACTGGATGATATTACTTTCCATTACTAACCTTGGGTCTGCCATTATAATATAGGATGTTAGGGATGGATATCGCTATTTGTCCCTTGTATTGTGTAAATGGTTCCCAAAAAATGAATGATTTGTGTGTATAACTTTGCCTCACGCCTAAAGTACATTACTTTTCTTTACTTTTGCTGGTATTTTTTGGTGAAAAAAAGGTAACAATTCCACCTGTCAGATTGCATTAGGGATCATTTGAGATTAGTCTCTGACCCATTCCTTTACTGGGGGGCTGAGGATTAAATGGGGAGGGGGGCACCGTCGGCTTTGTCTGCCTAGGGTACCAAAATACCTCGTCCCGGCACTGCCTGGCAGTAAAAGGGTTAAAAAAGTCTGTTCAAGATAAATACTCTCTGTTCTGCAAATTGAATTTTTGTCTTTATCCGGCAGAAGAACGACCCCGCATGTGAATAGGAGGCGATCCACCAGACGCACGTTCTAGATCCCCAGCCTGCAGCTAGAATAGAAGGGATTAGACGGATTACATATAACATCATGATTAAAAATATGGCAGAAATACAATGTTATTAAACGAGGCCTAACCCCAGATTAGAAGCCGGGTGGTGGGGGGCGGCGGGGGTTTCGTAATAAAAGTAATCGGCGTGGTGGTAATGTAGGACGGTGGCAGCAGCACTGCAGGGTCTTGTAAATATGCAGGGCGCGGTATAAACCCCTGGTCTGATGAGAATGTACATTGTACGCTATGTTCTGTTTACCTCCATTATGACCGGGCCATAAAAGTTTGTGCAGTTCCCATAAACGGGATCCTGCAAAGTTTCATCGCTCATATTGTTCAGGCACCGTCGCCTGCTAAGCTGCAGATGGAAAATCTCAGGGTCATAAATGTGTCATATCCTACGATACAAGGCGGTAGTAAAAGAGGCTGCGGCCTGTCCGCTGCGGAGAATAACATTTATTTGTAAGGGAGACAAGAGGACATGAAGGAGGGCAAACAGCTCTGGGACCAGTGATGTAAACTTCTGTTTTCTTTAATCAGTTATTGTACCAGATCCGATAACATTCTCCGGGTTCTGGTGCCAAACGATTGCTCCAAGGTCACCTCCAAATAGGGTTGTCTTCTGCTGGACCTTTGAATCCTAGTATTGAATGAGAGGTTGGGTGTTCTGGACAATTCCTGGGTAGTCTTCTGAGACAGAAATTGAGGGGACCAGGTTTGTAACTTGGGCTCACTATCCTTGAGTAGTGTTTTGGGTCAGTCTACAAAAAGTGGATGCTACTGGTGGTCTTTGGTTCACTAGACAAATCCCAGATAGTCTTCTGGGTCAGTCTACAAAGAGAGAGTGCCAGGGGTGTAACTTGAGCTAACTATCCTCGAGTAGTGTTTTGGGTCAGTCTGCAAAGGGTGGATGTCAATAGTGGATCTTTGGTTCACTAGCCAAACATCAGATAGTGTTCTGGGTCAGTCTACAAAGAGAGAGGGCCAGGGGTGTAACTTGGGCTCAGTATCATCGATTAGGGTTTTAGATCAGTCTACAAAGGGTGGGTGCTAATGGTTGATCTTTGTTTCACGAGACAATACCCGGGTAGAGTTCTGGGTCAGTCTACAAAGAATGAAGGCCAGGGTTATAACTTGGGCTCACTATCCTCGAGAAGTGTTTTGGGTCAGTCTACAAAGGGTGGATGCTACTGGTGGTCTTTGGTTCACTAGACAAATCCCAGATAGTCTTCTGGGTCAGTCTACAAAGAGAGAGTGCCAGGGGTGTAACTTGAGCTAACTATCCTCGAGTAGTGTTTTGGGTCAGTCTGCAAAGGGTGGATGTCAATAGTGGATCTTTGGTTCACTAGCCAAACATCAGATAGTGTTCTGGGTCAGTCTACAAAGAGAGAGGGCCAGGGGTGTAACTTGGGCTCAGTATCATCGATTAGGGTTTTAGATCAGTCTACAAAGGGTGGGTGCTAATGGTTGATCTTTGTTTCACGAGACAATACCCGGGTAGAGTTCTGGGTCAGTCTACAAAGAATGAAGGCCAGGGTTATAACTTGGGCTCACTATCCTCGAGAAGTGTTTTGGGTCAGTCTACAAAGGGTGGATGCCAATGGTGGATCTTTGATTCACTAGACAAACCCCGGGCAGTCTTCTGGGTCAGTCTACAAAGAGAGGGGATCAGGGGTATAACGTGAGTCCTTCTAAGAATCCCCGAGTAGCTTCTAGGTCATCTACAAGGGGAGGAGACCGGAGGTGTAACTTACGCCAGTAGACAATCCTTGAGTAGTCTTCTGCGTCATTCTAAAGTGGGTGATAGCCAGGGTAAGGACCATCCTTGGGTAGTTTTCTGAGTCAGTCAACAAAGAGCGGGGACCACGGGTGTAACTTGACCCTCAGGTAGCCTTCTGTGTAAGACAGAGGGTCACAGGTGTAACTTTGGCTCAATATGCTTGAGTAGTGTTTTGGGTCATTCTACAAAGGGTGGATGCCAATGGTGGATCTTTGGGTCACTAGACAAACCCTAAGTAGTCTTCTGGGTCAGTCTACAAAGAGAGAGAGGGGTTTAACGTGAGTCCTTCGAATAATCGCCGGCTACACTTCTGATTTGTCTACAAAGGGAGAAGACGAGGGGTGTAACTTGGGCCAGTTGATGATCCTTGAGTAATCTTCTGGGTCATTCTAAAATGGGAGTGAGCCATCGATGTTTCTTGGGTACCTTGGACGATCTCTGGGTAGTTTTCTGGGCCAGTCAACAAAGGGAGGGACCCATGGGTGTAACTTGATCTTTTGTGTAAGTTTACAAAAGAAGGAGGGTAGGAAGGTTTCTTGAGTTCACTGAAAGATCATCGGTGGTCTTCTGGGTCAGTCAAAAAGGGATGGAGGCCATTATTCTAACTTTTTGTCCATCAGATAATCCTCCAGTAGTTTTCACTAGAAAAAGATAAGGGGCAAGGGGTGTATCTATAATTTCCCAGCAGTTCTCGAGTAGTTTTCTGCGTAAGTCTACAAAGGGAGTGTAACTTGGGTCCACCTGATGATCATCGGGTAGTCTTCTTGGTCAGTTTACAAAGGGAGGAGGTAAGGGATGTAAATGAGAATTCAAGGGCCCTAATGCGAAATTCATATCAAGGTCCCTCACCCAACATTTATATTACTGGAATATTTTTATGCGGCCTTTGGATCCCATCCAGGTACAACTGCCACCTCTGCACCCACTATATTACCTTCACTGTGTGGTGAAAAGGTCCTATCCGTTTGATTTTTCAGATCAGTACGATTATAGTGATTTTTTTTCAAGTACTGAAAAAAAAATTCAGAACTTTGTAAAATAAACAAAAACAAAATAAATGCCTTTTTGTGTTGCCAATTTCTGACACCTGTAACTTTTTTCAGGTCGCGCTTTAGTTTTTATCGGTACAATTTTGAGCTACATACAACATTTTGATCAGTTTTTAGGGCACTTTTTTGAGGTGTGGAGACCAAAAAATGGCAATTCTTGTCAGCCACCTTGTAACCAAGTCGATTACCATTAAATAATGGCAATACCCATCAACCTTTGCTGTTGATAGAATCAATTTTCTCCGGCCACCTAGGTGGATGGAGCTGTTGTGGTTCTGACCTGAGCCCATCCGTCTGCTGCCTTGTAGTCTGGATGCAGTTGTGGAGTTTATTTTGGTATAATTTTTCCCCCTGTTTATCTGCCTACCCTTCATGCTGTACTAGTGTAGTGGAGGGACTAGTGTTCCTCACTGGCCAGCTCACTAGCCAGAGTTAATAGCAGGGCCTGCTAGGACTCAAGATATCCTGCTCAGTGACAAGTTGAAAGAACCTGTATAGGGCTGGCTAGGGAGTGCAGGATACAGGTGAGTGCAGAAGGTGTCCCATCTTCCCCCTCCCTAGCACCAGGGACCATGGTTATTAAAGTATCCCCAATGTCCCCCCTTTGTTTTTGTAGTGCGACCAGACATCCGTAGGTCTGATTGCAACTGTCACGCTGTGTACACAGACATATCCTATCTGTGTGACACTGAGCTTGTTTTTCCCTGTCTAAATCTGTGTTTCCATCACACTTCTGCCCCTTCCCACGGAGAGGACTGGGGCAGAATAACTCTGGTCAGGAGTATATCCAGGAACAAGACTCAGGCATCTCCACCATTAGGGATAATACTGAGGACAGGGATAGCCTAGGGTTCCCTAGCATGAGGGGCAGCACAGGAGCATCTGTCCCTCGCTATCCTACAGTCACATCATGACACCTCACTGACCTCCCCAGAATACATGGACTAATGCTGAGGTTTCTGTTCCATAAGTTGGTTAATATCTATTTACAAAAGAATGAAAGAAATCCAAAAATAAATAAGAGATAATTCTACTTTTTATATCCAATATTTAAAGAGGGGCGTAAAACATTTAGAATTTGCGTTCCCCTCTGTAATAACACAGGGCATCGATTTCCATATTTGCAGGTTCTCTGTTGAAGTCTAAAGGTCAAAGGATTACATGTTTCTTTCCATGTTTTCCTGATTTATGGAGATGAGCGCAATCTATCACATCGATCCCTGGAAAACAGTGATCCATTATACGTCGGACACCAGTGGTGGCGTCTCCTCAAACAATGCTGATAGCCCTATTGAACAGATATGAAAAATTTGACGGGTCAAGTAAACTGCGGGCCATGAATTTCATTGGGCTTGACTTTAATGACCTATTGTCTAAAGGAATTAAGAGACCAAGACCTCAACATCCACGGGAGGTTTCTGACTGCTCCTGGGAGCTATAAAAATCGGAGAGACACTTCCCCCAAAATTAATTTCACACTAAAACAATGGCATAAAAATATAAAACAAAAATAAATATCTTGTCCATGTTTTTCTACACACGCAGTAACAGCTAAGAATAATTGTGTGACGGGATTTATATGAGACTAGCTGGACTACTCGGCTTCGCCCGCGTTAATAACTGTTTAACAAAATAGAATGTATTAACATTCCCGGGATAGTAACTGTGTCTCTGTTTCTCTCCCATTCTCTGTCTGTCTCCCCCTCTGTATATATCTCTCTGTCTCTCTCTCTCTCTATCTCTTTGTCTGTCTGTCTCTTTCCCTGTCTGTCTCTGACTGTCTCTGTCTCTTTGTCCGTCTGTCTCAATCTCTTTACCTGTCTGTCTCTGACTGTCTCTGTCTCTTTCTCCGTCTGTCTCAATATCTTTCCCTGTCTGTCTATCTATCTCTTTCCCTGTCTGTCTATCTATCTCTGTCACTTTACCTGTCTGTCTCTTTCGCTGTTTGTCTCTTTCCCTCTCTTTCCCTGTCTGTCTCTTTCCCTCTGTCTCTTTCCCTGTGTCTGTCTCTTTGTCTGTCTCTTTACCTGTGTTTGTCTGTCTCTTACCCTGTCTGTCTCTTTCCCTTTCTTTCCCTGTCTGTCTCTTTCCCTGTGTCTGTCTCTGTCTCTTTGTCTGTGTCTGTCTCTTTCCCTGTCAGTCTGTCTCTTTGTCTCTCTTTGTGTCTGTCTCTTACCCTGTCTATGTCTGTTTCTCACCCTGTCTGTGTCTACCTCTTTTCCTGTCTGTGTCTGTCTCTTTCCCTGGCTGCATTGTGACACAACAACATTCCATATAAGGGCGTGGCTGTGCATTCTTCTGAAGTTCTGGCTGCACTGTGGCTCCCAGCTCCATTTGCTTTAATGGAGGCAGGTTTTTTGGCGAATAACTGTAAAGTGCGGGGTTAAAATTTCCCCTCAAAACATAGCCTATGACGCTCTCGGAGTCCAGACATGTGAGTGTGCAAAATTTTGTGGCTGTAGCTGCGACGGTGCAGATGCCAATCCCAGACATACACACACACATATGTGGCGCCCCTGAGGCTTCTGTCGCCACAGAGACATTGCACCCCAGTCAGAGGTGTGATGTCCCATCCTGGGTAAGGAAAGGGGTACATGCCAGTTCACAGGTAAAACTGCACTACACCCATTGCTAGGCACACACTGGGACCAGGGACAGTGGCAGTAACCCTCCCATGCTGCATGCTGGGAGGGGTCGTAAGACCCCTCCCTGCTCCCATAGGGTGGTAGCTTAGCAACCGGGGGGTGGGAAGAGCCAGCCGAGTGTAGAGCAGAGAGGAAGGTCAGAGTTTCGGTTTACCTCAGAGAGTGAGAGAGTGAGGAGACAGCATGTAGCTGTGAAAGGGAAAGGAGCTCTGTGAGTTCAGAGTGTCCGCAACAGAGAAAGCAACAGAAGAAGGAGAGGAACAGAGAGTAGAAGAAGAGCTCTAGTCAGGCAGGAGCTAAAGAAAGAAGAAAGTGACGCTTCCTGGTGAAGACCCTGGGACTCGGAGGGTCCAGGTGACACCAAGCAGGGAACGAAGGGATTCCAGGGCCACAGATAGCTTCAGAGCTGGTGGCCTGTTCCACAGCAACATCGGTGGAGGGATCAAGCTGCATCAGGGGACGGTCCCTAGTCACTGGAGGAGGAGAAGCCATCTCCAAAGGTTAAAAGACCGAGGTCCAGGGAAAGCTACATGCTCCCCGGACCAAAGCCCACAGCAAGAATCTCTAGAAAAGGGGCGAATACCAACAGGCGAGCTCCCAGCCCGGAGGCTGCAGTGGAGGCCGAGCCAGGTTCAGCCACAAAAGGCAAGGCTAGTGAAGTCAGCTGAGAAAGGACACAATTAGAGGGGTGCACTGGCATTTACCCCCAGATCTACCCGGGATCGGCGGAGGTTCCTGACGGTGGTCCCAGCAGTCCAAAGGCTCCTGCAGACCTTGACAAGAACTGTGAGTAAAGACCTTGAAACTGCACCCCTGGTGTTGCCTCAGTTATTTATCTGCATAGACACTTACGAACACCAACAGTGTCCCCGGGTCACCGCTCCGCCTGTGGGGAGCAGTACCACCATTGCTGCCATTCCATCACCCCGGAGGCCTCACACAGCAGCGGCGGCTTAATAGCCGCAAACCACAGGTGGCGTCACGACAACCATAAACTTTATTCACCAGCCATATTTGATTGACACCCGCTAGGGCCGCGGAGTCAGGCCCCGCCACCACTGACGACCCCCGGACTAGTCCGGCCCGGCACTGGGTGTCCCATAGCCCTGGGGTGGGCGAGTCACATACATACACACACACATACACACATTCAGCTTTATATATTAGATTAGGAGATGGCCACTTTCTTCCAGGAATAATATTGCATCGGTCCATGCTTGTGCCTCGTATTGGTGTTTTTCAGACTCGTCATCTGACTTTTCTTTTGCTCATACTTTCTGCTGGCTCTAATGGATTTCTAGGTTTATATTATTGGTCAACATATTGGGATTCTTTCATTTTTATATTTTGAAATGATGTTGGCTTTTGCAGCAGATGCTTGACATTGAGTACTTGTAACAATCTTACAAGGTCAGACTTCCTGACAGTCACTCTACTTAGCAAGATCTAAGGGCTCCATGGTTTTCACCCTTTAAAGCGGTTGTCCATTACTGGTCAAACCTTTTTGAATGCCACCAGTGTGCTCAATAAAATAAGAAAAAAGTATACTTACCTCCACTATCGATGCTACTTTTTCTCTTTGTTTTATGACATAAACTATCAGAGGCCACTGATGGAGGAGGATTCACATCCTTCACACGTCTGTCTCAAATCTTTACACAGCAGTCCAGTCATCTCTCAAAGGGTCCTCAGGTTGCATCTTCTCCAAAGTCACCTCCAAGTAGAGTTGTCTTCTACTGGACTTTTGAATCCTAGTATTGAGTGAGAGGTTGGGTCCTCGGCACAATCCCTGGGTAGCCTTCTGGGATAGTATAGAAAGTGAGGGGACCAGGGTTGTAACTTGGCTTACTATCCTCGAGTAGTCTTTTGGGTCAGTCAACAAAAAGTGGATGCCAATGATGGATCTTGGGTTCATCAGACAAACCCGGAAGTCTTCTGGGTCAGACTATAAAGAGAGAGGGCCAGGAGTTTAGCTGGAGTCCTTCGAGCAATCCCAGAGTAGACTTCTGAGTCATCTACAAAGGGAGGAGACCAGTGATGTAACTTGGGTCTGTAGATGATTCTCGAGTAGTATCAATAAAATAAGAAAGAAGCCTACTTACCTCCAAAATTGATGCTGCTTCTCCTCTTTGTCTTGTGACATAAACTATCAGGGACTGCCGATGGGAGCAGCATTCACATCCTTCACACTCATCTTTAATCCTTACTCAGGAATCCAGTCATCGCTCAAAGGGTCCTCAGGTTGTATCTTCTCCAAAGTCACCTAAATAGAGTTGTTTTCTGCTGGACTTTTGAATCCTATCTTTGACTGAGAGGTTGGGTCCTCTGGACAATCGCTGGGTGATCTTCTGGGATAGTGTAGAAAGTGAGGGGACCAGGGATGTAACTTGGGCTCACTATCCTCGAGTAGTGTTTTGGATCAGTCTACAAAAAGTGGATGCCAATGGTGGATCTTTGATTCACCAGACAAACCCCAGGTAGTGTTCTGGGTCAGTCTACAAAGAGAGAAGGCCAGGGATGTAATTTGGGCTCACTGTCATTGAGTAGTGTTTTGGATCAGTCTACAAAGGGTGGATGCTAATGGTGGGTCTTTGGTTCACTAGACAAACCCCGGGTAGTCTTCTTGGTCAGCTTACAAAGAAGAAGGACCAGGGGTTTAACTTGAGTTCTTCGAACAATCCCTGAGTAGACTTCTGAGTTGTCTACAAAGGGAGGAGACCAGGGATGTAGTTTGGACCAGTAGATGATCCTCGAGTAGTCTCAATATAAAAGTAAAAAACTTACCTCCACAATCGATGCTGCTTCTCCTGTTTGTCTTGTGACATAAATAATATACTATATGATAGGAGCAGCATTCACATCCTTCACATTTCTGTATTTAATCCTTACACAGGAGTCTAGTCATCACTCAAAGGATCCTCAAGTTGTATCTTTGGCGTAGCTTCTTACTGGTTGGAGCGTTCTGATGCAAAATACCAGATAAGGTGAATTTGAATGACAAAGTTGGGGAAAAGGACATATTTGGGGTCAAAAATGTAATCAGGGAGAGGCAAGTCAGTGTCAATGAGGTCACAAAAAGTGGACAGGGAGAGGCTTGGCAGTCTTAGGTCAGAACAGCATTGGTCAACTCAAGGGAATGGTCATTGGTGGAGCATGGTCAGTAGACCGATGGGGTAGTACACAAAAACATAACATAGCTCAGGGCAATGATTAGGGGCTGGGAATAGGGAATGAGACCATTGATTGGCCCCTAAACCACTTTTCTTATAGGTTTGATAATTGACCGGTAAGTTGGACCTCATTATTGGTCAGTCCAGTGTCTTGGCAAACTACTAGTACTGGGGTGGCAAGGGGATGTAAACCAGCATCATAAATGTCACTCCATATGTACACCCCCTTATTGCAGTGCCTGGTGTTTACTTTGATGTCTACGTAAGTTTTGACGAGACCCAGGACGGGCTACACTGCAATGGATTCCATCATCCCCCACGGGACTGATGACAATTTCCAGATGTGCAGATTTTATCCTAGAAATATCTAATTTTATGCAGCTCTTAGCAGGAATATACCGCTATATAAATGCTAATTCATTTCAGATATACAGATCATAAAACCATATGACTTGTGTCTTTGACCTAAGAGGTGTTCAGATCTGGTAGTTATCATAAAGAAAACAGTCTCCATGTCATTATTATTACACGCTGTTGACATTTTTATAGATTTTCTGCTGTATTTTTTTCCATTTCGTTCCACCAACCCTGTGAAATGCTATCTTATTTGCTTTTCGTTATGACCTCTCAAAGATCGAATCTACTTCAGGGTCACCGGGTGTCTTCATTGGGATTTGGCACATTTTCCTCGGTTGGTTATTTAAGTCATTCCGAAAAAAAAGAGAATATTTTGGACCAGGTCCTAAAAAAATATTTTAAGTGTAGGGATTAGATGTCAAAAAGGTGTAAGGGGCTTTGGTTTTTCTTTGGGTATTATGATTACTCTTGGTTTCCCACAGTTGGCATTTCCATGCCGGATCCTCTACTGGTCCTCTTGTATTTTTGGCATTCGAAGCATTCCTGTACAGCGTGGGAGAAACAGCCCTGACCTCCACCCGTCTAAATCCAGCCTGAATTTCTGATTTACTATAACGATTGACCTACATCGTGGATATCCCAGAGGAGATGATAAGAGGCCATCAACTGCGTCTCGTGAATCGCTGCTCTCGGAGCAGCTGTTACGCAGCAAGACATCGGTGCCAAATTATATTGGGCATAGGGCCATGTTTTAGAACCGAATCTCAAAGATCTCCCCCCTCCTGGTCACAGATCACAGGATGAAACATGTTCTCATCCAGATCTTTTTGAAATATGATAACTTTTTTGGGCCAAGTTGTTAAGTACACGAGCGAGTAAAAAGCCAAAACAAATCAAGCAGTAACCAAAACTGACATTGAGATGGAATCTGAATGAGGATCTCTGACAGCCTCACTCGCTTCTGTAATTGCTGTTGCTGAAATGTCATCGAGATCCCATAATAGGGGTAAGTAGAGGGCAACCGGGCACATTTTTGGGGGTCTGAATACAGTATATCGAAAGTCAAGCAACTCCAGGGACAATTGGACTCATAGTCATTTTGATAACTAAGGCATCCCAGTATCACACTGCTTGGATTAATCTTGAAAAATAATGCACTAGTGGAAGAACCAGTCTTGTCCCATTCATCCAGGCAAGTGCAGGGAAACCTATAGGATGTCCAAGCTTATTCCACAAACCATACTGCTCAAGGGAATTGTCACAGGGTATGAAATGATGGGACAGGGGCCCCTAGGCTGGCTCTCAAACTAGAGTCCCTGCACTGCCCTTTATCTCAGAGGTAGGTTTGATGGTAGCAAGGTCCGACCCCCCTTCATGACCCTCACTTCTGTCTGAGCCCTGATCTTACTCCCCCTCTCCCACACCCTCGGGGCGGGCCAGAAAACACAAAGAGAAAAACTCACAAAACAACATGGACAAGGGAGAATGGAAACTCGTACACACATCACTCAAAACACAAAAGAGAAAGGGTATGTGTATTGTGAAACAACGGAAAAGGGGGGTAAATAAGGCACAGCAGGGGAATGCTCAAACCATACAGAAGCACAACATTGATCACTATGAACAGGAACAACAACAAAACCGGGATCGCTGGAGCTAAAGCTGGAGCTATCATCGGCACACACAGGAAGGAAGCTGTGCTTTAAATAGGAAGGAGACAGCTGAATGAGGCAATTAGCAACCTGAGCTCTTCGGTTCTGCTCACCAATCTGCAGGAATTAACTCCTGTAGAGGTGAAGACCAGTGAACCTGAACCAGCCGACACCCGGCTCAGGCTGAACAATACAGAAGCCTCAGGTTGCTTCTCAGGGTTGTGGCGTGAACAGAGTCCAACAACACTGTGCCTGCAGGTGTGTGCAAAGCCGAACACTGCATGACAGGAGTATACAACAAGTCGGATAAACCACTGGTGTGCTGAACCCAATCTAGATAATACGGCCGCTATACGGCTGAGCAAAATGATGTACTCTGCCCCGATCCAGTGTTCAGTCTGGTTCTCGGTGGCCAAGAAAAACTATCCTGGTGTGGCTGTGATGGAGGACTGGTGTTACAATGTGACTACAAGTGTCATGCCAGGTACGAGAGATCTCCCAGCGAGCACAGTGGGAACACCTTTTTAGACTAAAGGCCACGTCTCACTAAGCGACATCACTAGCGACATCGCTGCTGAGTCACAGTTTTTGTGACGCAACAGCGATCTTGCTAGTGATGTCGCTGTGTGACATTCAGCAATGATCTGGCCCCTGCTGTGAGGTCGCCGGTTGTTGCTGAATGTCCTGGACCATTTTTTGGTTGTTGCTCTTTTACCGCCCTGAGAGGGCTCGGCCGCTCCGCGGCTCGGGCCGAGCCGCTCGAGGTCCGGGCTCGGGTGGTCGGTGGCTCGAGCGCCTCTGGACCGGGGGGTCACGTCACTCCGTTAAGGGAAAGCAGTGGGGGTGGTGGTGTACGGTGGGTGTCGGGTGAGCCGTGACGCCACCCACGGTTTATGGTGACGGGATGCACCACCGCTGCGGCAGGAGTGGAGGGTATTCCCGGGATTGGTGTTGGTGGCGCAGCCTTGGTGTTAACTCCTCCGTGGGTAGGGGCTGTGCATCCCGGGGCCCGATGGGGACGGCGATGGCGATGTGGTGCAGGGCGCCGCGCTGCGGTGCGGTGCCCGGGTGGCACTGGTGTACTCACAATTAATCACACTCAGAGTCACTGGTAAACCAAAGTTTGAGGATGGTCGGTACCCGCGGCCAGCTGCTGATGTCCCCAGTGAGGTGGTGATGGTCCCTCTTCCCTGCACCTCTGGTTTTGTTGTTCGGCTCCCCTGCCTGGGCAGTGGTAGCCCGCTCCCCGGCGTTCAGTTTCCGGAGGAGCCCTCTGTTGCCCACAGGCGCTGGCCCGTCGGGTGGTTGGCCTTTGGCGGTGGTGCTCACCCGGTCTCGGTGGGCTTTTGCCTTCTTTCGGGTCTTGGGATGAGAATGAACCCGTGAGGTCCAGACTGCAATCAGTCAATTTGCCTACACTCAGTGGTTTACAAGCTAGGACGGGGTCTGAGTATCCGGTTTCTGGTGCTCCGGTAAACGGTTGACTGCCCGGTTCAGGTCCGGCGGGCTCCAACCCTGCCCGGTCCCTACGGTTCCGCCGGTCATACACCGGTACTCCTGCAGGCGGCCACCACCGTCTGCCTGCCTGACGTTACAAGGGTCCCAGGCTCCTACCCGGGTCCCTGACAGCTCTGCTCCTCTACACCTCCTGTCACTGTCACTCTACAACTCCTTCTGTTTGTATTTCCTGAGTCAGGACAGTAGTCTCTTCGGTGGGCGTGTCTTTCCGTCTGACTCCGCCCACCCGGTGTGCCCTACTTGCCCTGAGGGAGGCATCAGGTCTCCCTTTCGGGTGACTGTTGTGTCCTCTCTAAGGATGGAGGGGTGTGTGTGGTGTTGGCGGTGTTGTTACCTGTGACCCCTGGGGGTCCAGGGCGTCACACTCTCCCACTGTGAAGCACACATCGCTGTGTGTGACAGCGAGAGAGCAACGATATGAATGTGCAGGGAGCAGGGAGCCGGCTTTTGACAGCTGCGGACGCTGGTAACCACGGTAAACATTGGGTTACCAAGCGAAGTGCTTTGCTTGGTTACCCGATATTTACCATGGTTACTAGCGTCCGCCGCTCTCAGGCTGCCAGTGGCGGCTCCCTGCTCCCTGCACGCATAGCAAGAGTACACATCGGGTTAATAAGCAAAGCGGTTTGCTTATCAACCCGATGTGTACTCTGGATACGAATGCAGGGAGCCAGCACTAAACGGTGTGCGCTGGTAACCAAGGTAAATATCGGGTAACCAAGCAAAGCATTTTGCTTGGTTACCCGATATTTACCTTAGTTACCAAGCGCAGCATCGCTTCTACGTGTGGCTGGTGGCTGGGGGCTGGTCACTGGTCGCTGGTGAGATCTGCCTGTTTGACAGCTCACCAGCGACCATGTAGCGACGCTTCAGCAATCCCTGCCAGGTCAGGTCGCTGGTGGGATCACTGGAGCGTCGCTTAGTGTGACGGTACCTTTACGCTGAGGGAGGGGAAAACCTCTGGCAAGCAACACAATACAAAGGGTACACAATACAATGGTAGGCCCTTGCACTAGGAAGAGGGGAGCGGGGTCACCTTCTGACACTCACCTGAATCTGATACCTGCACTCCATAATGTCCCTAGACGAGCTCTTCCTCCCATGCGCCAATCATGTGCCTAGGGCCTTACTGACCTTGAACTCACCCTGACTAGTGAGGCCTGTGAGACACTAGTCTCACCAATGCAATAAGACAACCCGAGGAAGGTAAGAAAAACAAGTAGGGAAAGGCACAACGAAAAGCACTCCCTAACGTCCCTAGATGGGTTCTCCTCCCATGCGCTGATCATGTGCCTAGACCCTCACTGACCCTGAACTCACCCTGACTAGTGAGGGCCAGCGAAACACTAGTCTCACAACTACAATAAGACAACACAAGGTAGACAAGACAAACAAGAAGGTGGGGAAAGGCACAACAAAAAGCACTTCCTAAAGTCACTAGATGGATGCTTCCTCCCATGCGCCGATCATGTGCCTGGACTTTTACTGACCCTGAACTCACCCTGACTAGTGAGGGCCAGCGAGACACTAGTCTCACTGTCGCGGGCGGGGAGGACGCCGCTGCGCTGCGTTCGCTAACGCTCGGGTCCGGCACTGCTGCGATGGCTGCTCGGTGGCTCGAGCGGTGGGCTGGATCCGGGGACTCAAGCGGCGCTCCTCACCCGTGAGTGAAAGAGGGCCGTTGGTTTGGGGGAGTTAGTCCTTGACGCCACCCACGGGTTGTGGTGAGGTTGGGCACCACCGCTGCTGGTGACGGGGATCCCGGGAGCGATGGTAGGGAGCAGCTGGGATGTTGTTTTCCCCCCTCCGTGGGTAGGGGTTGGTGGTCCCGGGGCCCGGTGAGGTGACGGGGAGGTGCAGGGCTGGCAAGGTGCAGGGTCGCCTGGACTGCGCAGCGCCGGATGGCACGGTTGTACTCACTCAGCCACAAATGTACGCAAAGTCTCTGGTAAACCAAACGGCTGGATGGACGGGTCCCGCAGCCGGCTGCTGTGGTTTCTCCCGGACGGTTGGGGGTGGCTGCCTTTCCCTGCACCTTTGAGTATGTTCGGTCCCGATGGCTTCCCAACGGTAACCCACTCCCCAGTGTGTATATGTGCCGGAGGAGCCCTTTTGCCCGCAGGCTCTGGCCCTGGGAACTCTAGCTGTGGCGGTAGCTGTATTTCCCTCTACTGGTCGGACGGTTGCCTTCTATTGGGTCTTGGCTGTTAGGAAATCCATGGGGTTCCGGTCACTGACGGATTTGACCTCTTAACGGCGACTCCAAGCCTGGTCGGGGTCCGCAGGCCCTGCCGGTGTGTGCTGGCTTCACTTCGCTCCCCGGTTCGGTACCGGCGGGCCACTGCCCGTCCCCGGTCCTACGGTTCCGCGTTGATCTGCCTCTCCTGCAGACAGCCACCCGTCTGCCAACCTTGCTCTTAGTGCCCGGGCCACACACCCGGACACGGTCAGTTTACTCCTCCACCACTACTTCACTCCTCACACTCGCACTTCCCTAACTGATCTGCCTTCCTTTTCCCGCCTCCAGGACTGTGAATTCCTTAGTGGGTGGGGCCAACCGCCTGACTCCACCCCACCTGGTGTGGACATCAGCCCCTGGAGGGAGGCAACAAGAATTTTGTGTCTGGCTGATGTGCCTGTCTCGGGGTGGGGGTGTGTGTTGCTGTACCTGTGACAACCTGGCTAGTCCAGGGTGCCACATCACCACTACAATAAGACAACACGAGGTAGACAAGACAAATAAGAAGGTGGGGAAAGGCACAACGAAAGCACTCCCTAACGTCCCTAGATTGGTCCTTACTCCAATGCGCCAATCATGTCCCTATACCCTTACTGACCCTAAGCTCACCCTGACTAGTGAGGGCCAGCGAGACACTAGTCTCACAACTACGATAAGACAACACGAGGTAGACAAGACAAATAAGAAGGTGGGGAAAGGCACAACGAAAGCACTCCCTAACGTCCCTAGATTGGTCCTTACTCCAATGCGCCAATCATGTCCCTAGACCCTTACTGACCCTAAACTCACCCTGACTAGTGAGGGCCAGCGAGACACTAGTCTCACAACTACGATAAGACAACACGAGGTAGACAAGACAAATAAGAAGGTGGGGAAAGGCACAACGAAAGCACTCCCTAACGTCCCTAGATTGGTCCTTACTCCAATGCGCCAATCATGTCCCTAGACCCTTACTGACCCTAAACTCACCCTGACTAGTGAGGGCCAGCGAGACACTAGTCTCACAACTACAATAAGACAACACGAAGTAGACAAGACAAATAAGAAGGTGGGGAAAGGCACAACGAAAGCACTCCCTAACGTCCCTAGATTGGTCCTTACTCCAATGCGCCAATCATGTCCCTAGACCCTTACTGACCCTAAACTCACCCTGACTAGTGAGGGCCAGCGACGCACTAGTCTCGCCACTACAATAAGACAACATGAGGTAGATAAGAAAAATAGGAAGGTGGGGAAAGGCACAACGAAAAGCACTCAATAATGTCCCTAGATGGGTCCTTGACCCCATGCACCAATCATGTGCCTAGACTCTTACTGACCCTGAACTCACCCTGACTAGTGAGGGCCTGTGAGACACTAGTCTCGCCACTGCAACAAAACAACACGAGGGAGGTAAGGGAAAGAGGTGGGGATATACGCAACCTGGGTTATTCAGTAGGATTCTTTGCATCTGCAATATAAAAACGACACCAAAGCTATGCAGCAACGAGCGCCTTCAACATGGACAGCATAGGTATGAGCTATAACCGGCATAGGGAGAAGTGAGGAGCGGATATTTATAGCAGAAGGGAGTGTCTGCAGCTGAGATTACAACTACATGTTAGATCACTGCGGGATAGAAAGGAACATTAAACCCTTAAATACCGGATGGAGTGAAATACACTTCAACTCAGGGTAAATGACAGTGGGCACGAAAGCGGATCTGTGATCCACAATTCGCTTTTACCATCTGAACCCAGATCCCCTCAAGATCACATCAGGCCATGACACCAGATCAGGACATTGAAAATATTTTTGCTCATCTCTAGTCGTATTAGAAGCCCGAATGCTTCTGGTTTATTTGGAAACTTAATGCATCCCATGGCGGAACAGCCCCTGATTCAGAAATATGTCCCCAAGCTCATTGCATTTACGTAGATACATGAGAATATTGGACTTAAGTTCTCCTATAGAATAGCTATATCCACCACATTAATCATATGCCCCACGGAAGAAAGTCCCTCATCCGGATATTGCAACTAACATTTCCCATAGGAAGCCCGGATTCATTAACTTCAAAGTCCCCTCGGGAGCAGCGCTCTCCACACCATACAATGCATAGAAATGAAAGTCTAATTTCAATTACACTGATAGATAATGTATCCTACGGGAATATCAGACTGGCCCCAATTATCCAGACAAGTGCTGGGAATATCACTCATTCCATGCTTCTAGAAAAGTAATACATCCACACGATCCACACCAATCCAGATAAGCCGGTAATACATCCGGTGGCGGTGCGGCACGCATCATTCAGCTCATCCGGAACATTAATGCATCTCGCTGGAGCCCTGCTCTCTGTAAGGAGGGGGAGAGTTCATCCTCGGTTTACTACACCACGACCCACGACGGTCTGTAATTTTCATAGTAGGTAACTTCTGCTGCAACAGACAGAATAAAAAAAAATCCAGAAAATCTCATTATATGATTTATAAATAATTAATTTGCATTTTATTGCATGAAATAAGTATTTGATCACTGATGAACCAGCAAGAATTAAGTTGTTACCTGTATAAAAGACACCTGTCCACACACTCAATCACACTCCAACCACTAAAAGACCAAAGAGCTGCTTAATGACACAAGGGACAAAATTGTAGACCTGCACAAGGCAGGGGTGGGCTACAGGACAATAGGCAAGCAGCTTGGTGAGAAGGCAACAACTGTTGGAGCAATTATTAGAAAATGGAAGAAACACAAGATGAATGTCAGTCTTACTCAGTCTGGGGTTCCATGCAAGATCTTGCCTCGAGGGGGTAAAGATGATTCTAAGAAAGGTCAGGAATCAGCCCAGAACTACATGGGAGGATCTAGTCAATGACCTGAAGAGAGCTGGGACCACAGTGTCAAAGATTACCATTAGTAGCACACTACACTATCATAGATTAAAATCCTGCAGGTCACACAAAGTCCCCCTGCTCACGCCAGAACATGTCCAGGCCCGTTTGAAGCTCACCAATAACCATCTGGATGATCCAGAGGAGGCATTGGAGAAGGTCAAGTGGTCAGATGAAAACGAAATAGAACTTTTTGGTATCAACTCCGCTTACTATGTTTAGAGGTAGAAGAAGGATGAGTGCAACCTTAAGAACACCGTTCCAACTGTGAAGCATATGTGTGGAAACATACTTTTTGGGTGCTTTTCTGTAGAGTGGACAGGACGACAGCACCGTATTGAAGCTAGGGTGAATGGGGGCATGTATTGCAAGATTTTGGCCAACAACCTCCTTCCCTCAGTAAGAGCATTGAAGATGGGTCATGGCTGAGTCTTCCAGCATGACAATGACTCGAAACACACAGCCAGAGCAACTAAGGAGCGGCTCCATAAGAAGCATTTCAAGGTCCTGGAGTGCTCTTGTCGCGGGCGGAGGAGGGAACGCTGCGCTCTCCCACTGCTCGGGTCCGGCTTGCTGCTGCAGCTGCTCGGTGGTGGCTCGAGCGGTGGGCCGGATCACAGGGACTTGAGCGGCGCTCCTTGCCCGTGAGTGAAAAGGGGATTTTGATTGTGGGGGTTTTGATTATTGTCCGTGACGCCACCCACGGTCGTGGTGATATTGGTGACACCACCGCTGCTCTAGACGGGGATCCCGGGAGCGGTGACAGGGAGCAGCTTGGTTGTTATTTCTCCCCTCCGTGGGTAGGGGGTTGTTTGTCCCGGGGGCCGGTGATGGGGGTAGGGATGGATGGTGCAGGCGGGCTACGGGATCTGGCGAGATGCAGGGTCGCGGGGGCAGCGCTGTGCCGCACGGCACGGTGGTACTCACTCAGCCCAATGATGAAGACACAGTTCTCGGTAAAACACACGGCTGGATGGACGGGTCCCACAGACGGCTGCGGTTGTTTCCTCCCGGCAGGTTGGTGATGACTGCCTTTCCCTGCACCTAGATACGGTTGATGGTTCCAATGGTTTCCCACCGGTAACCCGCTCCCCGGCTTGGATGTGGGCCGGTGGAGCCCCTTTTGCCCGCAGGCTCTGGCCCTGGGAAATGGTTGCCTTGGCGGTGGCGGTGTCTCCCTCACTTGGTTGGACTGTTGCCTTCTGTCGGGACTTGGCTGCTGGGAAACCCAGGAGGTTCCCTTCGCTAACGGATTCGGCAACTTCACGGCGACTCCTAGCCTTGCCGGGGTCCGTAGGCCCCTGCCAGATGGTGCTGGCTTCTCTTTGTGTACCGGTCCGGTACCGCCGGGCCACCGCCCGTCCACGGTCCTTGCAGTAGACTCCGATACGCCACTCCTGCAGACGGTCACCACCGTCTGCCAACCTTGCTGTATCGCCCGGGCCACACACCCGGACGCTGTCAGTTAGTTGCTCCACTACCACTTTCCTTCCTCTCTCTTTCACTTCCCTCACTAGACTGTCTGCTTTTCCCGCCTCCAGGACTATGAACTCCTCGGTGGGCGGGACCAACCGCCTGGCCCACCCCCTGGTGTGGATATCAGCCCCTGGAGGAAGGCAACAAGGGTTTTGTGTCTGACTTCGGTGTGCCTGCTGGGAATGTGGGGTGTGTTGTGTTGTTCTGTGTGGCCCCTGGCTTGTCCAGGGCGCCACATTCTTCCTTAGTTAAATGCAGACCGTCCGCGGGCTGCCCGTCCATCACCGGTTTTATTTTAACTGGAAACAGATAGAAAAATGGTAAACATATTTACAAGCATAATAACATCTTCCCACAACAGGAGGTACTCTTACTTAAACGTTGCGTAACGGTTACGGCTTCCGCTCTCTCCCACCCAAGCAACCTGGTCCTGATGCTGCCCCTAAGCACACAGGCAGCACCCCTTGACCCCAGTCCTGCACAAATTGCCCGAGCGGGTTCTGTCCTTTTCAGGGGACCCACGTCCAGCCACTGGAGGAAGGCAACAAGGGTTTTGTGTCTGACTTCGGTGTGCCTGCTGGGAGTGTGGGGTGTGTTGTCTTGTTCTGTGTGGCCCCTGGCTTGTCCAGGGCGCCACACCCTAGCCAGTCTCCAGACCTGAACCCAATAGAAAATCTCTGGAGGAGCTGAAACTCAATGTTGGCCAGTGACAGCCTCGAAAACTGAATGATCTGGAGAAGATCTGTATGGAGAAGTGACCTGAAAGATCTAGAGAAGATCTGTACGGATTAGTGACCTGAAAGATCTGGAGAAGATCTGTATGGAGTGTCAGAGCAAAGCAAGACGCATAATATGACAGTACTACACCTAAAGCATAGCAGATTTATACAGCAGAGGGTGATGTAGCAGTGTTGGAAGCACAGAAAAGCAGAGCTGTGAACCAGGGCTTCATGTAGACATGCTGGAATCACAAAGTAATAGATATGGGCATGAAGGATTGATATAGTTATGGTGGTGTGCTGAACCCTGAGGGAGGCTATAGTATGGCCCTTGTCCTGTTGGTGGCGGAAGAAGATCCTATCCTTGTGGGGTGGAAAAATAACTGTAATGGGGTAATGTTCCCCAGCAGGCCTGAGATGTGGCTAGACCGTGTAGATTTTGTGGAGTAAACAGTAGTAGTGGTGGTAGCCCTTAACAAAGTGGTTTAGGATGCCCTACCGTATCTGTACATGTGGAGGACGCCCGGCTGTATTGAGATAGTGACAGACTTCTGGCCGGCATCTTTTGCGTTTTGAGGAAAAAGGTCAATGAGAAGCAAAGAAAACAGGCAGAGACCACACCTATCTGGGTGGAAGAAATCTCTCCCATCTTCCCGATATGTGTGAATGCTCGGGTTGGACAAGTGTCGCGGGCGCGGGGCGCTGTGCTCACCACACTCGGGTCCGGCGCTGCTGCTGCTCGGTGGCTCGAGCGGTGGGCCGGATCCGGGGACTCGAGCGGCGCTCCTCGCCCGTGAGTGAAAGGGGGTAGTTTGGTTTGGGGATTTGGTCCGTGACGCCACCCACGGTTTGTGGTGAGGTTGGGGCACCACCGCTGCTGGTGACAGGGATCCCGGGAGCGTTGGTAGGGAGCAGCTGGGATGTTGTTTCCCCCTCCGTGGGTAGGGGTTGGTGGTCCCGGGGCCCGGTGAGGTGACGGGGAGGCAGGGTTGGCAAGGTGCAGGGTCGCTTGGACTGCGCAGCGCGGTGCCGGATGGCACGGTAGTACTCACTCAGCCACAAATGGATGCAAAGTCTCTGGTAAACTAAACGGCTGGATGGACGGGTCCCGCAGCCGGCTGCTGTGGTTTCTCCCGGACGGTTGGTGGTGGCTGCCTTTCCCTGCACCTTTTGTGTGTGTTCGGTCCCGATGGCTTCCCACCGGTAACCCACTCCCCAGCGTGTATATGTGCCGGAGGAGCCCTTTTGCCCGCAGGCTCTGGCCCTGGGAACTCTAGCTGTGGCGGTAGCTGTATTTCCCTTTTGCTGGTTGGACGGTTGCCTTCAATTGGGTCTTGGCTGTTTGGAAACCCCTGGGGTTCTGGTCACTGACGGATTTGACCTGTTTAACGGCGACTCCAAGCCTGGTCGGGGTCCGCAGGCCCTGCCGGTTTGTGCTGGCTTCACTTCGCTCCCCGGTTCGGTACCAGCGGGCCACCACCCATCCCCGGTCCTACGGTTCCGCGTTGATCTGCCTCTCCTGCAGACGGCCACCACCGTCTGCCAACCTTGCTCTCGGTGCCCGGGCCACGTACCCGGACACAGTCAGTTTGCTCCTCCACTACCACATTACTCCTCACTCTTCCACTTCCCTAACTTCACTCTCCACTGACTGACTTCCTTCTCCCGCCTCCAGGACTGTGAACTCCTCAGTGGGTGGGGCCAACCACCTGGCTCCACCCCACCTGGTGTGGACATCAGCCCCTGGAGGGAGGCAACAAGATTTGGTGTCTAAATGATGTGCCTATCTCGGAGTGGGGGTGTCGTGTTGTAGTCCCTGTGACGACCTGGCTAGTCCAGGGCGCCACACAAGTGTTCCTGCATTTTTAATGAGGTGAGGTGAGAAAGCCACTGCAAACATTTCCTGCTTCTGTGAGAACCAAGACTTATTCTATTCATACATTATCTCTCATAGGACCCTCAATGGGAATATGGAGTTGATCCAACCATGAGCTTCACATTGTCTTTCCCATGAGACACTAGGCCCAATTGATCCATCCCTGGTAAGTATGGTGGGTGGAACTGGTGGGATAATGATTAGGACTTGAGTTCAATTGGAAATCTAACTGCCCATTTCAACATTTCCGAGGCCCCAGACTCATTCTATAATCCTAGAAGGTGCTGGAATCATTATGAAGTCCAGATTCATCTTGTACCTCCAGTTTTAGGCCCATGACTACCAAATACCACTGATAAATGGGGGACGGAAGATAGGCTAGGTGGCCTATTAGGAGCTCTGACCCCTATCATGGGTGTAGCTGTGACGCCCTGGGCAAGCCAGGGGTAACAGGTCACAACACCACATGCACCCCACATTCCCTGCAGGTACACACAAGGTCAAAACTAAAATCCTTGTTGCCTTCCTCCAGGGGCTGATGTCCACACCAGGGGGTGGGCCAGGCGGTTGGCTCCGCCCACCGAGGAGTTCACAGCCCTGGAGGCGGGAGAACCAGGCAGATAGAGTTTGGAGGAGGAAGTGAGAGGAGTTGAAGTCTAGCTGAGGGCTAGAGTGGAGTTGAGCTCAGGCAGAGCTTGAGTGAGAACAGAGAACAGTGAGGGAAGTGAAAGGAGAAGGAAGTGAAGTAGTAGTGGAGCTAAAGTAAGAGCAACAGAGAAAGTGACAGAAAGAAGCCTGAAGTTGGTCTGGGTGTGTGCCCCGGACTGAGACAGCAAGGTTGGCAGACGGCGGTGACTGTCTGCAGGCGAGACTGATTGGAGGTTGCCGAAAGGACCGGGGACGGGTGGTGACCCGGCGGTACCGGAGCGGTATACGAAGATTAGTCAGCACCAGGGCAGGGGCCTTTCGGATCCCAACAAGGCTAGGAGTCGCCGAATTTGCCAAATCTGTCAGTGAAGGGGACGACTGTCTCCCAACAACCAAGTCCCGTTGAAGGCAACAGTCCAACCGTTAAGGGGAGACACTGCCACCACCAAGGCACCAGTTTCTCAGGGCCAGCGCCTGCGGGCAAGAGTGGAGGTCCTCCGGCTCATATCCAAGCTGGGGAGCGGGTTACCAGTGGGAACCCATCGCTACCAAACAACAACACATAGGTGCAGGGAAGAGACCGTCACCGTCAACTGCAGGGGAAGTCAGCACCGTGAACCATCCGAGGGACCCGTCCAACCAGCCGTTTGTTTACCGAGAACTGTGTCGTGTTTACTGGCTGAGTGAGTACCTCCGTGCCGTGCGGCACAGCGCTGCCCCTGCGCCCCTGCACCTCCACAGGCCCCAGACCCGCCTGTCCACCATCCCAACCCCATCACTGGGCCCCGGGATCACCAACCCCTACCCACGGAGGGGCAACACAACAACTGGCTGCTCCACACCATCACTCCCGGGATCCCCAGCCAGAGCAGCGGTGGTGTACATTCAATCACCACAACCGTGGGTGGCGTCACGGACAATAAACTATCCCAAAACACCAATTCCCCTTTTCACTCACGGGCGAGGAGCGCCGCTCGAGTCCCCGGGATCCGGCCCATCGCTCGAGCCACCGAGCAGCGGCAGGCCGCAGCAGCCGCAGCGGCAGCCGGAACCGAGCAGTGGGAGAGCGCGGCGTCCCCTCCTCCGCCCGCGACAACTTGGCGTCACGAACAGGATCTTACCGCTCTGCCGTTGGGTAGAGGTGCGCCTTGTAACCGCCGGAGGTATCCGGCTAAAAAATTTCAGAAGTCGCCATCTTTGGCGCGAAAAGTTCCCACTCGAGCGTCTTCTCGAGTAGCAGAGGCGCGAAGGCCAAAACCCCGCCCCAATAGAGGAGGGGCCGGAAAGAAGCTAAGGGGGACGCGAATGGAGAGATGGCGGCGTCCTCGAATTGGAGCACGGGAGTACCCGCTACCGGGGCATCCAAGCTCTGGGGAAAAAGAGGAGGAGTAGCTTTTGAAGACTGCGGCCCGGGTGAGCTCCCCGCCGGGACCGCTGAGTGGCTGGAGCGGGAGTTGGGTCGTTTCTGCTTGAAGGTGAGGGCGCAGAGCCTGCAGCAGTTGATGGACTGGAAGACAGAGATGCGCAGGATGGTTGCCGTAGTGGGGGCCCGTGAGCAAGGGGCCGCTGCAGCCGCGTCGCGACCAGTCCACCCAAACCCCAGAACCAGCCCTGATTGAGTGGGAGACAGACATCAGCGCCGCGGCCGGGGGGCCGGAGAGAATGCCGTTGATGGAAGAAGAGGTCCCCAGTATGCTGCCTCCGCCGCCGTACCTGACGGCTGTCAGTGGGTCGGGGTTGAACTGCCGATGGAAGGAGAACCCCGTGTACCGTTCGGTCCCCGAGTGGGCCGACCCCCTGCGGTGGTAGCCGCCTTAAGGTCAGCGGAGTACCGCTGCACCGTCCCCGTTGGGACCACCACTGAGTTTTGTTTGCAAGTTTGAAAAAGATGATGATAAGATGATAACCGAACAGTCACCTGATTTACCGTGATTTGAAACCGGCCGTTGCCGGCACCGTTGTACCAGTGGGGACCGTTCAAAAGGTTGCATAAGGGACTCCTTATGGACAAGCCCGTGAACTTGCAGGGCAACCACAGACGTTAGTGGCTTGTAAATAAGGTGTGTTACCGTTACCGTTTCCGCAATTGCCACCTCCGGAGAGGCAGGTTGGAGGGAGGGTCCACAGCAGAGCAGGCTGGGGCCCAGCCACCACAGGAACCAGTGGCTACCCTCTGGAGGGGAAGGACAGATCCCGCTCGGGTAACTTGTGCTGGACTGGGGTCAAGGGGTGCTGCCTGGGCTTTAGGGGCAGCATCAGGGCCAGGTTGCTTGGGTAGGAGAGAGCGGAAACCGTAACCGTACACTGTTTGCAACGTTTAAGAATTGAACCTCCCGCTGTGGGATGATGCCATAAGTTGTAAATATGTTACCGTTTTTCATATTTTCACAGAAAACAAAAAGGAAAATAAAACCGGTGTTGGACAGGCAGCCCGAGGACGGTCTGCGTTTTGCTAAGGGGGAATGTGACGCCCTGGGCAAGCCAGGGATCACAGGTCACAACACCACACGCACCCCACATTCCCTGCAGGTACACACAAGATCAAAACTAAAATCCTTGTTGCCTTCCTCCAGGGGCTGATGTCCACACCAGGGGGTGGGCCAGGCGGTTGGCTCCGCCCACCGAGGAGTTCACAGCCCTGGAGGCAGAGAACAGAGAACAGTGAGGGAAGTGAAAGGAGAAGGAAGTGAAGTAGTAGTGGAGCTAAAGTAAGAGCAACAGAGAAAGTGACAGAAAGAAGCCTGAAGTTGGTCTGGGTGTGTGCCCCGGACTGAGACAGCAAGGATTTCAGACGGCGGTGACTGTCTGCAGGCGAGACTGATTGGAGGTTGCCGAAAGGACCGTGGACGGGTGGTGACCCGGCGGTACCGGAGCGGTATACGAAGATTAGTCAGCACCAGGGCAGGGGCTTTTCGGATCCCGGCAAGGCTAGGAGTCGCCGAATTTGCCAAATCCGTCAGTGAAGGGGACGACTGTCTCCCAACAACCAAGTCCCGTTGAAGGCAACAGTCCAACCGTTAAGGGGAGACACCGCCACCGCCAAGGCACCAGTTTCCCAGGGCCAGCGCCTGCGGGCAAGAGTGGAGCTCCTCCGGCTCATATCCAAGCTGGGGAGCGGGTTACTGGTGGGAACCCATCGCTACTAAACAACAACACATAGGTGCAGGGAAGAGACCGTCACCGTCAACTGCAGGGGAAGTCAGCACCGTGAACCGTCCGAGGGACCCGTCCAACCAGCCGTTTGTTTACCGAGAACTGTGTCGTGTTTACTGGCTGAGTGAGTACCTCCGTGCCGTGCGGCACAGCGCTGCCCCTGCGCCCCTGCACCTCCACAGGCCCCAGACCCGCCTGTCCACCATCCCAACCCCATCACTGGGCCCCGGGATCACCAACCCCTACCCACGGAGGGGCAACACAACAACTGGCTGCTCCACACCATCACTTCCGGGATCCCCAGCCAGAGCAGCGGTGGTGTACATTCAATCACCACAACCGTGGGTGGCGTCACGGACAATAAACTATCCCAAAACACCAATTCCCCTTTTCACTCACGGGCGAGGAGCGCCGCTCGAGTCCCCGGGATCCGGCCCATCGCTCGAGCCACCGAGCAGCGGCAGCGGCAGGCCGCAGCAGCCGCAGCGGCAGCCGGAACCGAGCAGTGGGAGAGCGCGACGTCCCCTCCTCCGACATAGCCATAGTAAATGGCACAGATAGTACTGCCAGTCATACCCAAGTTTTAGTACCCGAAAAGACATAAAATAAGATGGCAAATGTGATAGTTCTTGGCTCCTGATGCTGATTTTACTTTTGGGCCAGAACACTTCCTGCTGTTTTTCCAGAAGCAGGATCAGTCATACCAGTTGTGACGATTGGATAAGAATGATGCCCTAATCCTAGACAAGACAAGACAAGAGATGACCTGTTGCAAGGAGAAAAGTGGTCTGTCATTTGATAGCATTGTATTCTCCCTGCTCTCCTGATTATTTTTTTTTTTTTTTTTAAATCCGTCATATGGTTTCAGAGATATGAGCCTTTTCATTTTGTGCTAATTTTTATGGTCTTTGTTATGGGGCGTGACTCACCAGATTCCTTGGGGGCATGGCTCACCTAATTCCTTGGGGGGCATAGTTCACAGGATTCCTTGGTGGTGTAGCTCACATGATTCCTTGATTCCTTGCGGGCATGGCTCACAGGTTTATGTGGGGGTGTGGCTCACAGATTCCTCAGAGGTGTGGCTCACAGGATTCCTTGGAAACATAGCTCATAGGATTCCTTGGAGGCATGGCTCACAGGATTCCTTGAGAACATAGCTCACAGGATTTCTTGGCTTAGCTCACAGGATTCCTTGGTGGCATGGCTGACAGAATTCCTTGGAAACATAGCTCACAGGATTCCTTGGGGTCATGGCTCACAGGATTCCTTAGGGGTATGGCTCACAGGATTCCTTGGAAACATAGCTCACGGAATTCCTTGTGAGCATGGCTCACAAGATTACTTGAGGGTTTGGCTCACAGGATTCCTTGGGAACATAGCTAACAGGATTCCTTGGGGGCATGGCTCACAGGATTCCATGGGGGCATGGCTCACAGGATTCCATGGGGGCATGGCTCACAGGATTCCATAGGGGCATGGCTCACAGGATTCCTTGGAGGCATGGCTCACAGGATTCCTTGGAGGCATGGCTCACAGGATTCCTTGGAGGCATGGCTCACAGGATTCCTTGGGGGTATGGCTCACAAGATTCCTTGAGGGTTTGGCTCATATGATTCCTTGAGTCGTGGTTACAGAATTCCTTGGGCATAGTTCACAGGATTTCTTGGGTGTGGCTCACAGATTTCCTTTGGGGTGTGGCTCACAGATTTCCTTGGGGGTGTGGCTCACAGATTTCCTTGGGGGCGTGGCTCACAGGTTTCCTTGGGGGCATGGCTCACAGGTTTCCTTGGGGCATGGCTCACAAGATTCCTTCAGGGTTTGGCTCATATGATTCCTTGAGTTGTGGTTACAGAATTCCTTGGGCATAGCTCACAGGATTCCTTGGGTGTGGCTCACAGATTTCCTTGGGGGTGGGGCTCACATGATTCTTTGGGAGCATGGCTTACAGGTTTACTTGGGGCATGGCTCACATGAATCCCCTGAGGAGTGGCACACAGATTTCCTTGGGAGCGTGGCTCACAGGTTTCCTAGGGGGTGTGGCTCACATGAATCCCCTGAGGAGTGGCACACAGATTTCCTTGGGGGCATGGCTCACATGAATCCCCTGAGGAGTGGCACACAGATTTCCTTGGGGGCATGGCTCACATGAATCCCCAGAGGAGTGGCACACAGATTTCCTTGGGGGCATGGCTCACATGAATCCCCTGAGGAGTGGCACACAGATTTCCTTGGGAGCGTGGCTCACAGATTTCCTTGGGGGCATTGCTCACATGAATCCCCTGAGGAGTGGCACACAGATTTCCTTGGGGGCATGGCTCACATGAATCCCCAGAGGAGTGGCACACAGATTTCCTTGGGGGCATGGCTCACATGAATCCCCAGAGGAGTGGCACACAGATTTCCTTGGGGGCATGGCTCACATGAATCCCCTGAGGAGTGGCACACAGATTTCCTTGGGCGCATGGCTCACATGAATCCCCTGAGGAGTGGCTCACAGGTTTCCTTGGGGGCATGGCTCACATGAATCCTCTGAGGAGTGGCACACAGATTTCCTTGGGGGCATGGCTCACATGAATCCCCTGAGGAGTGGCACACAGATTTCCTTGGGGGCATGGCTCACATGAATCCCCTGAGGAGTGGCACACAGATTTCCTTGGGGGCATTGCTCACATGAATCCCCTGAGGAGTGGCTCACAGGTTTCCTTGGGGGCATGGCTCACAGGATTCCTTGGGCGTGTGTCTTTAGATTTCTCTGCTTAATTCCCCTCTGAGCCACACCACAAGGATAAAAGCTATCAAAATTATCACTGAATAAAAAGCCAAATACCTCTGCAACTGAATAGTGGATTTAAATAAAATAAAATAACGGAATACTCAGGGCAGCAGCGGGAATAATATAAGAGCAAAAACCGGACATTTTTCGCCTGGTGCCAGCTCCTCTGTAATGTTCTTTTTGCACACCAGTGTTTTTCTATCCCTTTAAATCCACTTTTCTGTTTGTGTAAAATCCTCAATAAATTGAAATGAGAATCTCTGTCCCGGGGTCATTGCTTACATAAATGTATCTAGCACTTATCGTGCCCCCCGGGGGTCTCAGAAATCTACATCTTGTGTTTTCCGCACCAGCCTTTGACTTCTTGTCTGGAAGGATCTGTCTCAAGCTTCTGAGAAGGTCCTGCTCTTCATGGTGACGTCTCCAAGCATTGCTCCCCTCGTCATGTGGGAGATGTTTCGGAGGCGCAGCTCTCGGTAATCTGTCCACATGCTTGAAATTCTGATGGTGCTGCCGGACATTTCCAGTGGGAATGTGGTTTCCAGAATGGCAAAAATGAACATGACGGAAGGAAAATGATGTTTCATTCTTCTTCTCCCACAAGGACATTTTCATCAGAGTTGCACGCTGACAAAAGGCCGGACGTCAAATACTGAAAACTCAGCTACTGGGCGGGGAGAAGGGCAAGATGACCGGGAAATGACAATGTCATCAATCAATCACGCTAAAATTAGAAAAAACACCGTGAAAGTGTCCCCCGTGGGCATGGAGGACAACGTGGTGGGGGCATAACGTGGGTAAATTGTGTCACTAATTTTAACCTTAAAAATAGCATTGTTAGGTTAGACACAACTTTTTCCATTTTTTTTTTCAAGACCAGGGTCATCTGGGGTCTTGTTTTTTGAAGGATGAGTTGAAATGGAAAATACTCTAAGCACTCGGTTTATTTCACAAATGAAATTAAATTAATTTCTAAAAAAAAAAGTGCACCAGCACATAGCACCGATAATAATAAATCCCTTGCGAAAAATTCACCCCGTTTTGGAGACTGACCGCGCTCTCTACTGCCCAAATGTGGCAATAAAGGAAGCACTTGTCCTCCGAGACCTAAGCAGGAGAGAGATGAGATTTTCTGCGTGGACCCAAAGATCATGACCCCAAAAGGGCTTCAAAGAAGTAACTACCAAGGTGGACCTACCTGGCCAGAGAAACTCAAAGGTAAGCCAAGGACTGTGGGGCCATGGACCATCATAGGAATGTCTTGGGACATCGATAAAGCACGCCTAGTGACATCCATGGAGCACACCTGGGGACATCCATGAAGCATTCCTGATAACATTCATGGAGCACACCCAAAGACATCCATGGAGAACACCCAGAGACATCCATGGAGCACGCCTGGAGACATCCATGAAGCATGCCTGGGGACATCAATGGGGCACACAGGGAGAAATCCATGGCGCACACCCGGAGACATCCATAGAGCACGCCTGGGGACATCCATGGAGGACACATGGGGACATCCATGGTGCACACCTGGAGACATCCATAGAGCATGCCTGGGGAAATCAATCGGACACACCAGCGGATATCCATGGGGAACACCTGGGGAAATCATTCAGGCACACCTGGGGACATCCATGGAGCACACCTGGAGACATCCATGAAGCACACCTGGGGAAATCCATGGAGCACACCCGGAGACATTCATGGAGCACACCTGGGGACATCCATGGAGCACACCTGGGGACATTCATGGAGCACACCTGGGGAAATCCATGGAGCACACCCGGAGACATCCATGGAGCACACCTGGGGACATCTATGGAGCACACCTGGGGACATTCATGGAGCACACCTGGGGACATTCATGGAGCACACCTGGAGACATCCATAGAGCATGCCTTGGGAAATCAATCAGACACACCAGCGGATATCCATGGGGCACACCTGGGGAAATCATTCAGGCACACCTGGGGACATCCATGGAGTACACCCGGAGACATCCATGAAGCATGCCTGGGGACATCAATGGGGCACACAGGGAGAAATCCATGGCGCACACCCGGAGACATCCATAGAGCACGCCTGGGGACATCCATGGAGGACACATGGGGACATCCATGGTGCACACCTGGAGACATCCATAGAGCATGCCTGGGGAAATCAATCGGACACACCAGTGGATATCCATGGGGAACACCTGGGGAAATCATTCAGGCACACCTGGGGACATCCATGGAGCACACCTGGAGACATCCATGAAGCACACCTGGGGAAATCCATGGAGCACACCCGGAGACATTCATGGAGCACACCTGGGGACATCCATGGAGCACACCTGGGGACATTCATGGAGCACACCTGGGGAAATCCATGGAGCACACCCGGAGACATCCATGGAGCACACCTGGGGACATCTATGGAGCACACCTGGGGAAATCCATGGAGCACACCCGGAGACATTCATGGAGCACACCTGGGGACATCCATGGAGTACACCTGGGGACATTCATGGAGCACACCTGGGGAAATCCATGGAGCACACCCGGAGACATCCATGGAGCACACCTGGGGACATCTATGGAGCACACCTGGGGACATTCATGGAGCACACCTGGGGACATTCATGGAGCACACCTGGAGACATCCATAGAGCATGCCTTGGGAAATCAATCAGACACACCAGCGGATATCCATGGGGCACACCTGGGGAAATCATTCAGGCATACCTGGGGACATCCATGGAGCACACCTGGAGACATTCATGGAGCACACCTGGGGACATTCATGGAGCACACCTGGGACATTCATGGAGCACACCTGGGACATTGATGGAGCACACCTGGGGACATCCATGGAGCACACCTGGGGACATCCATGGAGTACACCTGGGGACATCCATGGAGTACACCTGGGGACATTCATGGAGCACACCTGGGACATTCATGGAGCACACCTGGGACATTGATGGAGCACACCTGGCGACATCCATAGAGCACACCTGGGGAAATCAATCGGGCACACCTTGGGACATCCATGGATCACACCCGAAGACATCCATAGAGCACACCTGGGGAAATCAATCGGGCACACCTTGGGACATCCATGGATCACACCCGAAGACATCCATAGAGCACACCTGGGGAAATCAATCGGGCACACCTTGGGACATCCGTGGATCAAACCCGGAGACATCAATGGAGCACACCTGGGGACATCCATGAAGCATGCCTGGGACTTCCATGGAGCACACCCAAAGACATCCATGAAGCACACCTGGGGACATTTATAGAACATGCCTGGGGACATGCATGGATCACACTCAGAGACATGGTAAATTCCATGGAGCACACCTGGGGATATTCATGGAGCACACCTGGGGACATTCATGGAGCACACCTGGGACATCCATGGAGCACACCTGGGGACATCCATGGAGCATGGCTGGCGACATCCATAGAGCACACCTGGGGAAATCAATTAGGCGCACCTGGGACATCTATGGAGCACACCCGAAGACATCCATAGAGCACACCTGGGGAAATCAATCGGGCACACCTTGGGACATCCATGGATCACACCCAGAGACATCAATGGAGCACACCTGGGGACATCCATGAAGCATGCCTGGGACTTCCATGGAGCACACCCAAAGACATCCATGGAGCACACCTGGGGACATTTATAGAGCATGCCTGCGGACATCCATGGAGCAGACCTGGAGACATCCATGGTATAAGTCTGGGAAATTCCATAGAGCACACCCAGAGATATCCAGGGAACACACTAGTAGGCATTTATAGAACCCACTTGGAAACGTTTATAGAGCACACCTGGAGACATCAATTGGACACACTTGGAGACATCCATGGAGCACATCTGAAGATATCCATGTCCATGGAGTATACCTGGAGCACACCTGAAGACATCCATGTCCATGGAGCATACCTGGGAACATCTATGGAGCACGCCTGAGAACATCCATGGAGCACGCCTGGGGACATCCATGGAGCACACTTTGGGACATCAATCAAGCACCCCTGGGGACATCCATGCGCCAAACTTGGAGACACTTATGGAGCATGCCTGGGGACATCAATGGATCTTGCGCACCCATAGATATGGGAATAATTATATCTTGTGTCTTACATGTGGGAACAATGTGTCCTAATTTGTCCCCGGCTGGATCATAAGACAATTTACTGAATTCCAGTAATTTTTCCTAGAAGCCACTACTAATCCCACGAAATAGACGACCCCGCATGGGGCGCACTTATTTCTGGCTCTCTCCTCTCAGCATTCTTATAAGATTTGGCAGTGAGGTTCTGTCAATATTTGACTTCCCAGCATCAGAGATATCAGCGGCTCCTGCCAGATCTGTCCTCACCTCCCCTCTCTCAGCGTCGTGTGTGTTGTGTAGGAGCTCTATACATTGTGGAAGTGATGTGATCAGTGTATAGCAGAATAATTACTATTTCATAGTACAATTACCTGGATACTTCACGCCCTGAGCCACCAGGATCTATAATATTACCCTGCAGGGGAGCTGTGATCATAATACGGGGACGATGTCCATAAAGGACACGAACGATTCATGTATAGAGAAAAATGCAAATTCTGAACATGTACAGAAATGATTGAATACAAAACAACTGATTAAATCGTAATAGCAATTGGTTACGGAGCTAGTAGGGTAGGGTTAATAGAGGGTTAATGTTAAAGGGTTCGAGGTTAGTATGACATTAGTGGGTTTGGATTAGTTGAGGGTTAGTTCATTATGTTGGTTAAAAGTTCAAGCAATACAATTATAGAGGGGGCTGACCAGACATTGCAGTTTATCACTGTACTAAGCTTGGTGCTGTATTCATGTACGAAAAGTGGTTTTTGTGAGGAATTAATTTGCTGATGATGGTTCTGGTGATATATTAATTTGCTGATGGGGATTCAGGTAATGTATTCATGTACTGATGGTGCTTCTGGTGGTGTATTTCTGTATTAATGGTGCTTCTGGTGATGTATTTCTGTACTGATGGTTGTTCTCCTGATGTATTTCTGTACTGATGGTGGTTCTGGTGATGTATCCTGTACTCATGGTGTGCTGGGTGATGTATTTCTGTACTCATGATGCTTCTGGTGATGTATTTCTGTACTAATAGTGGTTCTGGTGATGTATTTCTGTACTCATGGTGGTTCTGGTGATGTATTTCTGTACTCATGGTGGTTCTGGTGATATATTTCTGTACTCATGGTGTGTCTTGTGATGTATGTCTGTACTGATGGTGCTTCTGGTGATGTATGTCTGTACTGATGGTGCTTCTGGTGATGTATTACTGTACTCATGGTGCGTCTGGTGATGTATTTCTGTACTGATGGTGCTTCTGGTGATGTATTTCTATAGTGATGGTGGTTCTGGTGATGTATTTCTGTACTCATAGTGCTTCTGTTGATGTATGTCTGTACTGACGGTGCTTCTGGTGATGTATTACTGTACTCATGGTGCATCTAGTGATGTATTTCTGTACTGATGGTGCTTCTGGTGATGTATTTCTGTACTGATGGTGGTTCTGGTGATATATTTCTGTACTGATGGTGTTTCTGGTGATGTATTTCTGTACTAATGGTGGTTCTGGTGATTTATTTCTGTACTCATGGTGCTTCTGGTGATATATTTCTGTACTGATGGTGCTTCTGGTGATGTATTTCTGTGCTGATGGTGGTTCTGGTGATGTATTCCTGTACTGACCTGGTGCTTAAATTCCTAGATTTGTCTCTACTACAGAGTTATTTTTAGTAAAAAATTAGTTATTTATGTGTGAAAGTTAGTGGAGTGTTTAGGCTAGTAGAGAGTGAAGGCTAGTGGCTCAGAATTTGTAAAAAGGGTAGACGTTGGTGGCTTAGAGTTGGGTTTTTAAAGGTTTATGATTAGGAGAGAGTCTGTGGTAGGTCAGTATCACTGGTTTATTGGGTAAGGCAATAATCCGCTGGCAGACATTTTGCATTGGGTGTTGAAAGTCATTACACCCATTGCTTCTGTTAACTCATCTCTTCTTTGTATTCCTGCACACTGAGACTTTCTATAATAATAACAGTGGCTTCAATAGAGATAATAAAAATTTGAACACCGCGGTGGGGGGAGGCTCCTGCTGCAGACAGGTACTTTATGGCCTGGATTGATTTGTGAGGTTTTTGTTGGTAAAGGGGCTCATTTTCTGCATTAATTTTGTTTGAATGGGAACCCGTCAGGTTGAATATTTGGTTCTATCTGCAGGCCGCATGGTATAGAGCAGAAGCTCAGAAGATGGAATTATTGTTTTGTTGGAATTTAATGTCACAGAAAATTGTAGTAGATGGACAGAAACCTCTTTTCTACATAAAGGCCAAAAAGATTAATACTTAAGTAAGCAGTTATTTTGTGTTTAGAGACTGTATTATATGTTTAGCATTTTGCATTTTATTAAATATGAAGGGTCCATGTATAACAAGAACATGACCCCTATATTGTGATCACAACTCGTCTGCAGACTTCAAAGATGTGACATGGTCACATATATACGGCCGTACAAGGTTTTTGGTAATGTATTCATGTACTAATGATGACTCTGGTGATGAATATCTGTACTGATTGTAATTCTGGTGCTGTATTCATGTTCTGATTGTAGTTTGTGTTCAGTATTCGTGTACTAATGAAGGTTCTGGTGCTGTATTCGTATACTGATGGTGGTTCTGGTGATGTATTTATGTACTGATGGTGATTATGATGTTGTATTCATGTACTGATTGTTGTTCTGGTGCTATAGTCATGTACTGATAGTGGTTCTGGTGCTTTATTCAAGTACTGATGGACGTTCTGGTGATGTATTTCTGTACAGGAGTTATAGTGATGTATTTCTGTACTGATAGTGGTTGTGATGATGTATTTCTGTAATTATTGGGGTTATGGTGATGTATTTCTGTACTGTTGGTGGGTCTGGTTATGTATTTCTGTACTGGTGGGTGTTGTGATGCTAAATTTCTGTAGTCATGGTGGTGTTGGTGATGCATTCATGTAGTAATGATTGTCCCGGTGCTATGTTCATGTACTGATGGTGGTTTTGGAGCTGTACTCATGTACTGATGGTGTTTCTGGGGATGTATTTATGTACTATTGGTGCTTCTGTTGATGCATTTCTCTACTGATGGTGGTTTTGGTGATTAATTTCTGTACTGCTGAGATTTTGTTGATGCATTTCTATACTGATATATGTTCTGGTGATGTATTCCTGTACTAATGGTGGCTCTGGTGATCCATTACTGTACCTTTGGTGATTTTTAATGATATATTCCTGTACTGCTGATGGTTCTGGTAATTTATTTCTGTACTGATGGCTGTTCTGGTGATGTACTTCTGTATTGCTGGTAGTTATTGGGACTGGTCCTGTACAAATGTAACAATCCATATGATAGCCATGTTAATAAAATATTGCGCCATCTGAAAAGCTCAGGATTACTAAATTTGTATTTATGTTTGGAGCACTAAAGACGTTGTCCAGGTTTGTGATGAAAGTCTGCGGTCACTCTGTGAGACTGCAGACTTCTGAATGCTCACAGTGTGTGCACAGTACACTGCAAGGGTTTTCTGGTGCTGGTGGCGAGAGCAGGGGATCAAGAAACTTGTAGTATGCGATTTTCAGTTCATGTGCAAACTAGAAGTGCGCAGCATTACTCAATTTAATTGCATTAAGTGAGGACATACACGTTGAGTTGAAATGGGACCAGAAATATGCAAATATACTTGTGGTTAAATAACCACCCACTACCAATACAGAAGAATCCTGACTGCATTCAGTACAGTATTATAATAGTTATATTCTTGTACATAGGGGGCAGTATTATAGTAGTTATATTCTTGTACATAGGGGCAGTATTATAGTAGTTATATTCTTGTACATAGGGGCAGTATTATAGTAGTTATATTCTTGTACATAGGGGCAGTATTATAGTAGTTATATTCTTGTACATAGGGGGCAGTATTATAGTAGTTATATTCTTGTACATAGGGGCAGTATTATAGTAGTTATATTCTTGTACATAGGAGCAGTATTATAGTAGTTATATTCTTGTACATAGGGGCAGTATTATAGTAGTTATATTCTTGTACATAGGAGCAGTATTATAGTAGTTATATTCTTGTACATAGGGGCAGTATTATAGTAGTTATATTCTTGTACATAGGGGCAGTATTATAGTAGTTATATTCTTGTACATAGGGGGCAGTATTATAGTAGTTATATTCGTCTACATAGGGGCAGTATTATAGTAGTTATATTCTTGTACATAGGGGGCAGTATTATAGTAGTTATATTCTTGTACATAGGGGCAGTATTATAGTAGTTATATTCTTGTACATAGGGGGCAGTATTATAGTAGTTATAGTTTTGAATATAGGAGGCAGTATTATAGTAGTTATATTCTTGTACATAGGGGCAGTATTATAGTAGATATATTCTTGTACATAGGAGCAGTATTATAGTAGTTATATTCTTGTACATAGGGGTAGTATTATAGTAGTTATATTCTTGTACATAGAAGCAGTATTATAGTAGTTATATTCTTGTATATAGGGTAGTATTATAGTAGTTATATTCTTGTACATAGGGGCAGTATTATAGTAGTTATATTCTTGTATATAGGGGGCAGTATTATAGTAGTTTTATTCTTGTATATAGGGTAGTATTATAGTAGTTATATTCTTCTACATAGAAGCAGTATTATAGTAGTTATATTCTTGTATATAGGGTAGTATTATAGTAGTTATATTCTTGTACATAGGGGCAGTATTATAGTAGTTATATTCTTGTACATAGGGGGCAGTATTATAGTAGTTTTATTCTTGTACATAGGGGTAGTATTATAGTAGTTATATTCTTGTACATAGGGGCAGTATTATAATAGTTATAGTCTTGTATATAGGAGGCAGTATTATAGTAGTTATATTCTTGTATATAGGGGGCAGTATTATAGTAGTTATATTCTTGTATATAGGGGTCAGTATTATAGTAGTTATATTCTTGTACATAGGGGCAGTATTATAATAGTTATAGTCTTGTATATAGGGGGCAGTATTATAGTAGTTATATTCTTGTATATAGGGGGCAGTATTATAGTAGTTATATTCTTGTACATAGGGGCAGTATTATAGTAGTTATATTCTTGTACATAGGAGCAGTATTATAGTAGTTATATTCTTGTACATAGGGGCAGTATTATAGTAGTTATATTCTTGTACATAGGAGCAGTATTATAGTAGTTATATTCTTGTACATAGGGGCAGTATTATAGTAGTTATATTCTTGTACATAGGGGCAGTATTATAGTAGTTATATTCTTGTACATAGGGGGCAGTATTATAGTAGTTATATTCGTCTACATAGGGGCAGTATTATAGTAGTTATATTCTTGTACATAGGGGGCAGTATTATAGTAGTTATATTCTTGTACATAGGGGCAGTATTATAGTAGTTATATTCTTGTACATAGGAGCAGTATTATAGTAGTTATATTCTTGTACATAGGGGGGCAGTATTATAGTAGTTATATTCTTGTACATAGGGGCAGTATTATAGTAGTTATATTCTTGTACATAGGAGCAGTATTATAGTAGTTATATTCTTGTACATAGGGGGCAGTATTATAGTAGTTATATTCTTGTACATAGGGGGCAGTATTATAGTAGTTATAGTTTTGAATATAGGAGGCAGTATTATAGTAGTTATATTCTTGTACATAGGGGCAGTATTATAGTAGATATATTCTTGTACATAGGAGCAGTATTATAGTAGTTATATTCTTGTACATAGGGGTAGTATTATAGTAGTTATATTCTTGTACATAGAAGCAGTATTATAGTAGTTATATTCTTGTATATAGGGTAGTATTATAGTAGTTATATTCTTGTACATAGGGGCAGTATTATAGTAGTTATATTCTTGTATATAGGGGGCAGTATTATAGTAGTTTTATTCTTGTATATAGGGTAGTATTATAGTAGTTATATTCTTCTACATAGAAGCAGTATTATAGTAGTTATATTCTTGTATATAGGGTAGTATTATAGTAGTTATATTCTTGTACATAGGGGCAGTATTATAGTAGTTATATTCTTGTACATAGGGGGCAGTATTATAGTAGTTTTATTCTTGTACATAGGGGCAGTATTATAGCAGTTATATTCTTGTACATAGGGGCAGTATTATAATAGTTATAGTCTTGTATATAGGAGGCAGTATTATAGTAGTTATATTCTTGTATATAGGGGGCAGTATTATAGTAGTTATATTCTTGTATATAGGGGTCAGTATTATAGTAGTTATATTCTTGTACATAGGGGCAGTATTATAATAGTTATAGTCTTGTATATAGGGGGCAGTATTATAGTAGTTATATTCTTGTATATAGGGGGCAGTATTATAGTAGTTATATTCTTGTATATAGGGGGCAGTATTATAGTAGTTATATTCTTGTATATAGGGGTCAGTATTATAGTAGTTATATGCTTGTATATAGAGGGCAGTATTATAGTAGCTATATTCTTGTACATAGTGGGTAGTATTATAGTAGTTATATTCTTGTACATAGGTCAGTATTATAGTAGTTATATTCTTGTACATAGGAGCAGTATTATAGTAGTTATATTCTTGTACATAGGGGCAGTATTATAGTAGTTTTATTCTTGTACATAAGGGTAGTATTATAGTAGTTATATTCTTGTACATAGGGGCAGTATTATAATAGTTATAGTCTTGTATATAGGAGGCAGTATTATAGTAGTTATATGCTTGTATATAGGGGGCAGTATTATAGTAGTTATATTCTTGTACATAGGGGCAGTATTATAGTAGTTATATTCTTGTACATAGGGGCAGTATTATAGTAGTTATATTCTTGTACATAGGAGCAGTATTATAGTAGATATATTCTTGTACATAGGGGGCAGTATTATAGTAGTTATATTCTTGTATATAGGAGCAGTATTATAGTAGTTATATTCTTGTATATAGGAGCAGTATTATAGTAGTTATATTCTTGTACATAGGGGGCAGTATTATAGTAGTTATATTCTTGTACATAGTGAGCAGTATTATAGTAGTTATATTCTTGTACATAGGGGCAGTATTATAGTAGTTATATTCTTGCACATAGGGGCAGTATTATAGTAGTTATATTCTTGTACATAGGAGTAGTATTATAGTAGTTATATTCTTGCACATAGGGGCAGTATTATAGTAGTTATATTCTTGTACATAGGGGCAGTATTATAGTAGTTATATTCTTGTACATAGGAGCAGTATTATAGTAGTTATATTCTTGTACGTAGGGGGCAGTATTATAGTAGTTATATTCTTGTACATAGGGGCAGTATTATAGTAGTTATATTCTTGCACATAGGAGCAGTATTATAGTAGTTATATTCTTGTACATAGGGGCAGTATTATAGCAGTTATATTCTTGTACATAGGGGCAGTATTATAGTAGTTATATTCTTGTATATAGGGGGCAGTATTATAGTAGTTATATTCTTGTACATAGGGGCAGTATTATAGTAGTTATATTCTTGTATATAGGAGCAGTATTATAGTAGTTATATTCTTGTATATAGGGGCAGTATTATAGTAGTTATATTCTTGTACATAGGAGCAGTATTATAGTAGTTATATTCTTGTACATAGGGGCAGTATTATAGTAGTTATATTCTTGTATATAGGGGGCAGTATTATAGTAGTTATATTCTTGTACATAGGGGCAGTATTATAGTAGTTATATTCTTGTATATAGGAGCAGTATTATAGTAGTTATATTCTTGTATATAGGGGGCAGTATTATAGTAGTTATATTCTTGTACATAGGAGCAGTATTATAGTAGTTATATTCTTGTACATAGGGGCAGTATTGTTGTAGTTATATTATAGTACATAGGCAGCATTAGTTATATTCCGTGCAGAGATATTTTTTGCTGTGTATAAATCGTCATTTGCGGTTACGTGCGCTCTCTTTGCTTTGTTGCAGCTCGCGGATAGTCTCTTCTCTGTGGACTCAGTCGCTCGTGGTCTCCCCGGATTCGGTCTCGGGTCGTGCTGTTCCCATATTTGGCGGTGACGTTTTCCGCAGTCACTTTGTATATACGTCGCTGTCCTTCCTCCGGCTGAGGACAGTTTACACATTTCTCTTACATTATGGGGGACGTCTTGCTGTTAATCTGCCCTTGATGCATTTTTATGGTTTGTTTAGACTTTACTGAAGCGGAGAAATTCATAAAACGCAATTTATTGTGCGGAGGAACCGAATCTGGTGAACGGTTATTGAATGTGGAGCCTGAATCTTCTCTCTGGTCCTGACTGAGGATCTGTGACGGGTGCAGAGGCCGAGGGAAGAAAGTCCAGAACATACACGTTATATAAAGCAGGTCCAGTGTGTCCATGTCCGGCCTATGATTCTGATTTGGCCCCTGTAGACTTCTACGGGACCATCCGGGTCCTCGGTTCATTTTCATTCTCAGCAGCTGAGAATGTTGGCAGTCATAGAAAGAGCAATGGGTTTAAGTGTTTGGAGATGTAAAGGGGACCCTAGGCTGTCCCTAACCTCCCCATTACCCCTGATGGTGGAGATGCTGGAGTCCCATATCTTACTATTTTCCTGACCAGAACTAATCTGTTCTCTCCACCAGGGAAGGAAGGGGCAGGAGTGTGATGGCAACACAGATAAACACAGGCAAGGATAAACCAAAGCTTGGACAAACTGCAAACTCACAGGAACAAACAGTAAGAAACTAAAGAGAAAAGCAAGAGCAGGAAGGCAGCAACAAAAGGACAATAAGGGTTAACACCACAACTGCTCACAGAAGGAAGTACTACAGCCACCAGTAAGTCTGGATCACAACTCCTCACCAGACCAGTATAGAGAAGCTATAGCTGGCATTAAAGGAATAGTCCAGCCAGCATATATAGGAGGGGGAGTGAATGTGACAGGCTCCTCCACAGCATGTTAACAAAGGAAACTAACAAGCAGCCCAGCAGAGATTAACTCTGTGACCGACAGTTATGTGGTTTCTGGCCATAAAAGGTCAAAGAATGCCCCCTGACTTTCCATTGTTCCTGCTGTCAGGAATAAGTAGCTTTCCTGCTGGATTCATCTCTCCCTCTTTTGGACCCAGCAAGAGCTCGCCTTCCACCTGGCTGTTGATCATCAGTATTCTCTTCTTTCCTTTGGACTGGTGCTGATGATATTTTCAGTTTTTTCAAGCCCTGGGTGCAAGCAAGTGGCTTGTACTCCTCTGTGATATCATTGCTGAAAACTCTGCTGAACTTCTGGCTGAGTCATCTGTGGATATGTAGTTCTTGTTTTTCCTCCTGTGTGTCCGACTTGTATATATATATATATATTCTAAAAATGCCTGCAGGCAATTGGCAGCGCTTAACCCCGAAAAAACCTGCTATATTCTTGCAGCTTGGTTCTAATGGCAGAGAGACCCCTTTACTTTGCCAGGTTTTAATAAATTATATAGGGGATTTTATGCAAAAATCCACAAAGAACCAGCGCTAAATGGGTTTTTTTATATATATTTTTATTAAGAAAATTTTGCTATCCTTGTTCCAAGGCAGAGTATTTAATAGTACACAATACACTAAATATTAAATCCAAGAACCACATATACCAGAAAAAACATAAATTGAATAAAACTAAAAATGAAAATAAAAATAAAAATAAAAATAAAAATAAAAATAAAAATGAAAAATAAAAATAAAAATAAATCAAAAAACCACACAAAAGGTTTTGGTATAAACCCGTTACCTCAGAGGTGATCCAATATTCACAATAATTTATTTCTAACTCAGCTATCGTAATGCCCCGGCCGGTGGCATATACTTGATTTGGTAAAATATTAAGACTGATAGCATAAGGTGTACCACACCACCTCTGACTAATTTGCAAGCCTATTTTGCACACATCAAGCTTTGCAACGTTACAGTTACCCCTAGATGGGGAATTAGCCTCAACAATCTGTTGTAGAAAACAAAATACCCCTAATCCACAATGTGAGATCAGTGGGATTTGCCAGCAGATTTTGGTCTGCAGAAAATAGACCGGATTCCTCCGTTAAATAAACTGAAGTCGTTGTGAATGCAGGATTAACCTGTTAGATTTCCCAAGCACCTACTTGGAGGCAAGTGGCCGTGAACAATACAGGTTGTGGAGGAGATGTCAGGTTACCAACATCCCACTTAGTTAGAGTCTCTAGACCACTTTACGGTGCCACAGTCAGGCGGTCCCGTATTGTCCCAGTTAACCAGCAGCTAGACACAGCCGCTGGAAGCACCGATTGTTTGCTGCAAATAGAGTGTAAGATCAGCGGTTTTACTCAACCTCTCCAGCGGGCAGTCCGATCTGTGTCCAGTGTAAGCTGACTGTATCCACGCACCGGAGGAATTTCCTTGGCAAACTGTCACCACACAGGTAAAACAGACAGTGCAAGGTTCCAATCCACTTCCAATGCGAACAATGAGTAGCCGTAGAGGGCACCACTGGAGGATGGTTGCAGACAAAAATATATCAGCGGTAACTTCTCAACCTTTTCAGCAGATAGTCCGGACCGTGTCTTTTAGAGGCTGACTGATACCGCACGGGGGAGAGGTCACTTGACAGAGTATCACCACACAGGTGAAGTAGGCAAAGCAGAGTCTTAATCCGACGCGCGTTTCGGGGGCGTGCACCGGCCCCCTTCCTCAAGGATGACTGGGCTGTTGCCTAGAGCGCTATTTATGCGCATATTAAATTACTTGCAATTTACATAAAAGTGAATGGTATTTCAATTCAACCCACATTTTAATCACTACATATATCAATTTGTAAAAAAGCTATTCATAATACCCATAGACCGGAGTACAATGTAACATAGTATAATATAATATAAAATAAAAACTTGTGCAAAGGTTTTTCTGGGCAATCCTACATATATCCCTACTTATATCATCATATACTGGACAAAATATATATATGTGTACACTATTTTTCAGCAGTTCTATTTTAAATTTTAAAAAAAATTTTTATTTTAAGAGAACATCATAAATGGTATAAATTTGCTATAATAAGTCTCTTATATTCAAAACAAACTTGGACCAGTGAAACACTAATTTTGAGATATGTTACACATATATATATTTATCCATATCCATTACACCCATATACTCTTTTTTTTTTTTTTTACCGAAAAAAAAAGAGTATATGGGTGTAATGGATAAATATATATATGTGTAACATATCTCAAAATTAGTGTTTCACTGGTCCAAGTTTGTTTTGAATATAAGAGACTTATTATAGCAAATTTATACCATTTATGATGTTCTCTTAAAATAAAAAATTTTTTTAAAATTTAAAATTTAAAATAGAACTGCTGAAAAATAGTGTACACTTATATATATTTTGTCCAGTATATGATGATATAAGTAGGGATATATGTAGGATTGCCCAGAAAAACCTTTGCACAAGTTTTTATTTTATATTATATTATACTATGTTACATTGTACTCCGGTCTATGGGTATTATGAATAGCTTTTTTACAAATTGATATATGTAGTGATTAAAATGTGGGTTGAATTGAAATACCATTCACTTTTATGTAAATTGCAAGTAATTTAATATGCGCATAAATAGCGCTCTAGGCAACAGCCCAGTCATCCTTGAGGAAGGGGGCCGGTGCACGCCCCCGAAACGCGCGTCGGATTAAGACTCTGCTTTGCCTACTTCACCTGTGTGGTGATACTCTGTCAAGTGACCTCTCCCCCGTGCGGTATCAGTCAGCCTCTAAAAGACACGGTCCGGACTATCTGCTGAAAAGGTTGAGAAGTTACCGCTGATATATTTTTGTCTGCAACTGTGGCGCCCCTGACCTGGTCAGGCACCACTGAGTACTGCACCCATGCTGGGGACAGTACAATACAGGTAATCCAGAAGGCTGACAGGGGTGTGGAACACAGGCGCATAGTGATCAGGTCTCACACATGTACCCATGAGAGGACCCCTGGGGATCCCAGG